>NC_073404.1:28265503-28410503 GCF_028641065.1 Leucoraja erinaceus
GCTCAACCTCTCCCTGTAGCTCACAACCTCGAATCCTGGCAGCATCCTCGTAAATTCACGCTAGTTCTCTGGGATTGACTTTTAAATTTCGTTGTACCATGTGCAATGTCAATAAAGAAATGCATTCATTCATTCATTCATTCATTCATCCATTCATTCATTCATGCATTCATTCATTCATTCAAGCATGAATGCATTCATTCATGCATGCATGCATTCATTCATTCATTCATGCATTCATTCATTCATTCATTCATTCATGCATCCATTCATTCATCATCATGCATTCATTCATTCATGCATTCATTCATTCATTCATTCATCATTCATTCATCATTCAATCATTCATTCATTCATTCATTCATTCATTCAATCATCATCATTCATTCGTTCATTCATTCATCATTCATTAATTCATTCAATCATTCAATCATTCAATCATTCATTCATTAATTCATTCATTCAATTCATTCATTCATTCCACTTTTTCCATCCACTCCCTACACACTAGGGGTAATTTAAAGAGGAGCAATTAACCTACAAACCCGCACATCTTTGGAGTGTGGGGAGAAACCGGAGCACCCAGAGAAAACCCACGAGAGTCACGAGGAGAACGTGCAAACTCTGCAGACAGACAGCGCCTGAAGTCAGGATGGAACCAGCGTCTCCGGCGCTGTGAGGCAGCAGCGCTACCACTGTGAGTTGAGTTTAGTTTATTGTCACGTGTACCGAGGTACAGTGAAAAACTGCCCACTGTGGCTGCAGAGTACAGCTTAGATGTCGTCTATCCACCCAGTGTACCCACAGTTGAGTCCAGCCTGCGTCTTGAGCCATCGTGAATGTAATCACTTGATGTTGATCAATATAGTGGTGGCACAGCGGTCAAGTTGCGACCTACAGCGCCAGAGACCCCGGTTCGATCCACACCACGGGGGCTGATGATAGACACAAGATGTTGCGAAAGAAAGCGAATGGTATGTTAGCTTTCATAGCAAGAGGATTTGAGTATAGGAGCAGGGAGGTTCTACTGCAGTTGTACAGGGTCTTGGTGAGGCCACACCTGGAGTATTGCGTGCAGTTTTGGTCTCCAAATCTGAGGAAGGACATTATTGCCATAGAGGGAGTGCAGAGAAGGTTCACCAGACTGATTCCTGGGATGTCAGGACTGTCTTATGAAGAAAGACTGGATAGACTTGGTTTGTACTCTCTAGAATTTAGGAGATTGAGAGGGGATCTTATAGAAACTTACAAAATTCTTAAGGGGTTGGACAGGCTAGATGCAGGAAGATTGTTCCCGATGTTGGGGAAGTCCAGGACAAGGGGTCACAGCTTAAGGATAAGGGGGAAATCCTTTAGAACCGAGATGAGGAGAACTTTTTTCACACAGAGAGTGGTGAATCTCTGGAACTCTCTGCCACAGAGGGTAGTTGAGGCCAGTTCATTGGCTATATTTAAGAGGGAGTTAGATGTGGCCCTTGTGGCTAAGGGGATCAGTGGGTATGGAGAGAAGGCAGGTACGGGATACTGATTTGGATGATCAGCCATGATCATATTAAATGGCGGTGCAGGCTCGAAGGGCCGAATGGCCTACTCCTGCACCTAATTTCTATGTTTCTATGTTTCTATGTTGGAGTAACTCGGCGGGACAGGGCAGCATCTCTGGTGAGAAGGAACGGGTGACGTTTCGAGTCGAGGCCCTTCTTCAGACTGAGAGTCGGGGGGGGAGAGGGAGATTCGAGATGTGGAAGGGTAAGGTGTGAAAATGACTGATCAAAGCAGACGATGATCAAGGAAATCTAGAACGGTTCATTGTTGGCTGAGGGGGAAGGTGACAAGGAGGCGTACAAACAGTAAAATTAATCAGGACGGTGGTGAAACTAGTCGGAGAACTAGGGTGGGGGAGGGACTGAGAGATAGGGAAAGCAAGGAGCACTTGTAGTGGGACAAGTCAATGTTCATACTGCTGGGGTGTAAGCTGCTCAAGCAAAATATGAGGTGCTGTTCCTCCATTTTGTGTGTGGCCTCACCCTGATAATGGAGGAGACCCAGGAGCACTGGGTATTGACTGTACAGAGTTTGTACATTTTCTCCGTGTGTATAAAATCAAGAGTGGAATAGATCGGATAGATGCACAGAGTTTCTTGCCCAGAGTAGGTGAATCGAGGGCCAGAGGACATAGGTTTAAGGTGACGGGGGAAAGATTGAATATGAATCTGAGGGGTAACTTTTGCACACAAAGGGTGGCGGGTGTATGGATGGTTTAAGCTCACCGTTTGACCTGTTTTTACAAAATGTTAAATGGTCAGCTCGACATAGACCTACACCAAACCCAAACCAATTAGGAGCAGACGAGGGCATTCTATCCAATTTGTGATCCCAGCTACAAAGACAGACATGTACAGCAATTCATTCTTCCCCCGCACAATTAAAGCATGGAATAATCTCCACCCAACTATAGTTACCCAACCAGATGCAACTACATTTAAAGTAGCTCTTTCTTCCCAATAACCCTTTCTGGCTTAAGTCCTCCCTCCACCACCTCCAGTTTAAATTCCATTTGGAATATCTTGGAGGACCAAGAAACAAGAACCAAGAGCCCTATCGAGCTCTCTCTTGAAAGTATCGGGTGATCGCTGGTCGGCGTGGTCTCGGTGAAGGCTGAAAGGCCCTGTTTCCACGCTGTATCTCTAAACTAAACCATATATTCTTTAAATTGCCTCTTTTACGGTTTTTATTCCAGACTGATAGAGTGATCTGTGTTCAGACGTACTTGCTGATGTGACCTGACGTAGAAATGACAAAATCATCTGCTCATTGATTTTTCCAGGGTAATGTTTAAGCCACTTTTGTGGCTTAATAATGCTAAGTAAACAGACCTGCTTCTTATTTGCGCTGGTGAACTTTTGAAAGTCTGCATAGGTCAATTTGATTCCTTTAAATGAGCCTTGTTAAATTCCCTTCATCTCCCATTAAAAGGAAATCGCAATTCATCCCCTCAAATAGTGCACTCTTTCAGAAGCTTTTAAGTTATCTTTGATCTCTTGGCATGTAACGAGGATTTTTTTTTCAAGCACTGGTGAAATGTAAATGTGGTGCAATCTGTAGTACAAGCCTCGTGAGACATTGCTTGGAAAGTGGCAGATATCTTAGCAAAAAAAATATGTATTCAAAAAGCAAATTGAGAAGTTACTTACAGTAATTGATAATATGAGTGGTCAGAAAATAGTCCAAAAATAACATATGCTAGATATCGAAAATATAAACAGATTCTTCTTCGGTCATGGCTGTCCATGCGGTGTCTCCAGGGTGCTGGTCCCTATATGGAGGACGCCATTGCGTGACTTTGTTTATCGTGGGGAGACTGGTGCACAGACGGCCACCCACGGTCCTTGGTCAGGATCCACTGGCATGGAGTCCAAGACGACTGGAGACCCTTTTCTGCTGCAGCCTTCATCCGCTTTCCCAGCCTGCTCCACCGTTGAAGTCTTGGTTGGATTGCTCTTTGTCAGACATCTCGACCTGAAACGTCACCTTTTTTTTCGCTACCTCACCCGTTGAGTTTCTCCGGCATTTTTGTCTACCTTCAGGTTGGTAGGTTAATTGGCTTTGGTTAAAAAATGGCAATTTGTCCCTGGGGTGTAGTGTTAGTGTACACGGTGGTTGCTGGTCTATACGGACACGGTTGGCCAAAAGGACAGTCTGTACGGAGTTTGCACGTTCTCCCCATGACCGCGTGGGATACTGATTTTGGATGATCATATTGAATGGCGGTGCTTGCTCGAAGGGCCGAATGGCCTTCTCCTGCATCTGTGTTTCTATGACCATTCAGTCAACTGATTATTTGCAGGAATTTTTTTATTAGGGACTTAGAAACAGTCAAAAGTGACTAGCTCACTAGTTCACAAGCCACGGTGGCGCAGTGGTAGAGTTGCTGCCTTACAGCGAAAGCAACGCCGGAGACCCAGGTTCGATCCCGACTACGGGCGCTGTCTGTGTGTGGAGTTTGTACGTTGTCCCCGTGACCTGCGCGGGTTTTCTCCGAGATCTTCGGTTTCCTCCCACACTCCAAAGATGTAGTGATTTGTAGGTTATTGGTGTAAGATGTAAAAATTGGCGCTGGTGTGTGTAGGATAGTGTTAACGTGCGGGGATCGCTGGTCAGCATGGACCTGGTTGGGCCGAAGGGCCTGTTTCCACGCTGTGCTGCCCAGGTATAGGTCTGCCGTGTGGTTTAACCGGGTTGTACGCAAAACCAAAGCTCGGTACACGTGACAATGAAGTGTCGTCGAAACATTGAATGCCCTTTTCAATGGAAGGCAGCTGATATGTTTGATATGAATGCAGAGTGGAGAGAGGGGGGAACGTGTGTGTGACATATACTTTCATCAGCTTGGAAGGGGTCTCGCTAACACAAACTGGCCCACAGATAAACCTACTTTCTGACATTTTCAATTCCATTGTAAAAAGGTCATTTTTTTCCATGAACCTTTCAGTAAAGGTACTGTACATCAGCAAGGGAAATGTCAAGCCTTTTTATCTTGCTGTTTTCATAGAATTGTATTATGTCATGTGGCCGAGATGTTGCTTTGGCAACGGTATGGACACCCCATAGAATTATCATCTGAATACCCACATTGAAGAAATAACATTAATCTAAGCACAGCACGGTGGCGCAGCGGTAGAGTTGCTGCCTCACAGCGCCAGAGACCCGGGTTCCGTCCCGGCTATGGGCGCTGGGCGCATAGAGTTGGGCCAACTCAATGAGTTCTAGGTCTCCTTGACTTGATAACTTTCACAGCCATAACACAAGACACAAAATGGTGGAGGAACCCATCAGCTTCGAGTTAAGGGCGGCACGGTGGCGCAGCGGTAGAGTTGCTGCCTTACAGCGAATGCAGCGCCGGAGACCCGGGTCCGATCCTGACTACGGGTGCTGTCTGTACGGAGTTTGCACGTTTTTCCCCTGTGACCTGCGTGAGTTTTCTCCGAGATCTTCGGTTTCCTCCCACACTCCAAAGACGTGCAGGTTTGTAGGTTAATTGGCTTGGTGTAAATGTAAAAAATTGTCCCTGGTGGGTGTAGGATGGTGTTGATGTGCGGGGATCGCTGGCGGCGCGGACCCGATGGGCCGGAAGGTCCTGTTTCCACGCTGGGTCTCTAAATTAAAACCTAAACTAAACTCATCAGGACCGGCAGCACCTCTGGAGAGAAGGAATGGGTGACGTTTTGGGTTGAGGCCCTTCACAGCCCTAATCTATGTGTAGTTTGTTAACGAACACCCTTGCAGCCACAGAGCCAGATTAATTTGGATCATTCCTCCTTCTTTCCCTGCGTGCCGTTCTGGACACATCTCAGGTGAAGTTCTTTCATTATTCCAGACACTGCTTTAACTTCATTGTTAAATAATTCACTTGACAGTCTCGCACAGTCTGATCTTGTTTCTTAAAACAGTAGCTATGGTTTTCATTCTAACGTTGGCGTTGAGCACATAATCTTGGCTGACATTTGAAGACACAATCCACGATCAGATATGAAATGAAGGTGAGACCCCTTTGCCTGATCATATTATTGTCATGGACTTTACCTTACTGCTTGAGGAAGTGCAAATAAGGTTTCCTTGTATTTCTTATCCTTCCTTGTGTAGTGGTGCAGTGGATAGAGTTGCTGCCTTACAGCGCCAGAGACCCGGGTACTCTTGCCCAGAGTAGGGGAATTGAGAACCAGTGGATATAGTTTTAAGTTGAAGGGGAAAAGATTTAATAGGAATCTGAGGGGTAACTTTTGCACACAGAAGGTGGTGAGTGTATGGAACGAGCTGCCAGAGGAGGTAGTTGAGGCTGGAACTATCACAATGCTTAAGAACCAGTTAGACAGGTACATGGATAGGACAGGTTTGGTGGGATATGGACCAAACACAGGCAGGTGGGACTACTGTAGCTGGGACATTGTTGGCCAGTGTGAGCAAGTTGGGCCGAAGGGCCTGTTTCCACGCTGTATCACTCTGTGATTTCAACATCTCACAAGATTATACGTCATAGGAGCAGAATTCTGAGTAACTCAGCGGGTCAGGCAGCATCTCTGGAGGAAACAGATAGGTGGCGATTTGGGTCGGGACCCTTCTTCAGTCTGGAATCCTGACCCAAATCGTCACCAATCCTTCAGTCTGCCGAAGGGTCCCAACTCAAAATTCACCAAAATGCATCGGTTAGACACACAGAGTCTCTTGACCAGGGAAGGGGAATAAAGAACCAGAGGGAATAGGTTTAAGGTGAAGGGGGAAAGATTTAATAGGAACCTGAGGGGTAACTTTTTCACACAAAGGTTGGTGGGTGTATGGAACGAACTGCCAGAGGAGGCAGTTGAGGCTGGGACTATTGCAACGTTTATGAGACATCTGGACAGTTTCATAAATAGACCAAAAAAAAAGCTGCAGTAACTCAG
This sequence comes from Leucoraja erinaceus, assembly GCF_028641065.1. Classification (NCBI taxonomy): domain Eukaryota; kingdom Metazoa; phylum Chordata; class Chondrichthyes; order Rajiformes; family Rajidae; genus Leucoraja; species Leucoraja erinaceus. Next base: position 28,271,944 of record NC_073404.1, read on the forward strand.
CGGTTCAGGCAGCAACTCTGGAGAAAAGGAATATTCCCTTTTTTCCCAGAGTTGCCGACTGACCCGCTGAGCTACTCCAGCTTTTTATGCCTATCTTCAGTGTAACCCTGCATCTGCAGCTCTTTGGATCCCACATAGTTTTGTGGATGGGACAGGTTTAGGAGGGATATGGGCCAAAGGCAGGCAGGTGGGACTAGTGTAGATGGGGCGCGCTGGTCGGCGTGGGCGAGTTGGGTCGAAGGGCCTGTTTCCACGCTCTATGGCTCGATGACTCGATGACTATCTAATTTTCCACCTTGGTGCTGTGGGAACCTGGCAGTAAAATAACGTTTCCAGCTGGAGATGGATATATCTTTATTGGCTAAGTACACTGAAGAGCATCGGGCAAATGGAGGCACATTTAATAACAAGAAGGGCCTCGCAGGCCCCCAGATGTACTTTTATCCCTCTGCATTTTACAGCCAAGATGACCTTGTTCCCCGTTGATTGTACAAGGATGACTGCACACTTCTAAGAGCTCCATTAACACAAGACATTCAAATCTGGATAAGATCCCAGGCAATTCAGTTCAATTTATGCTCCTCCATCAGGCAACATGGAGATGCATAGCTATGCACGATTCAATTAAATAATTACAGGTAGGTAACCTTTGAAATGCAAACTGGAGTCCGATATCCTGATGAGATGGACAGAGTCTGTGCGGGTGGCATGGTGGTGCAGCGGTAGAGTTGCTGCCTCACAGCGCCAGAGACAATAGACAATAGGTGCAGGAGTAGAGGCCATTCGGCCCTTCGAGCCAGCACCGCCATTCAATGTGATCATGGCTGATCATCTACAATCAGTACCCCGTTCCTGCCTTCTCCCCTGACTCCGCTATCTTTAAGAGCCCTATCTAGCTCTCTCTTGAAAGCATCCAGAGAACCAGCCTCCACCGCCCTCTGAGGCAGAGAATTCCACAGACTCACAACTCTCTGTGGCCCGGGTTCGATCCCGACTACGGGTGCTGTCTGTACGGAGTTTACACGTTCTCCCCTCCCACCAGAAAAACCACGCATCCTTTCTCTCTAGAGTTGCTGCTTGACCCGCAGAGTTACTCCAGCACTTTGTGTCTATCTTCGGTATAAACCAGCATCTGCAGTTCCTTTCTGCACACTTGAGGGTCAGATCGGTTAGAGACTGCATATTGAAACATTAACTGCAGTTTAATGTCAATATAATAACTTCATGGAGTCAAATGCATTTCTCTGACCAGACTTGTAATAAAAGGCATGGATTGCATCCTTGTCAGTAGGCCCAAGAGACTTTCATTAACATCCAATGTATATGTTCAGGCATTGTCAACCTTAACTGGCATTGACATGGCTAATTGCATTTATAGGGGGTCGTTAACACACTGGATTAACTCAGCAAGGTGAGGGGTAGCTCTCAATCCCATAAATCCAGTAACTAATGGTCTCGTGTTATAATGAATAATTGTGGCCATTGTAATGAAGGAGGTCCCATGGGGTTACGGGTGTCTGTAATGCTGATATTGGAGAGGAACATCCTACTTGTAATCCCCCCCTCCCCCCTCACCAGACCCACAATCTAATCTTAACGTGTCTCAATAACTTTAGGACAACGGGGGGTGGTCAAACAATCCTACTTTCATATGTTCTCAGAGACGAATTAGGTCATTCGGCCCATCAAGTCTTGAAGAGCCTGTTTCCGTGATGTATCTCTAAAGACTGCCTGAAGTCTACCTTGGCCAGCATGGACAAGTTGGGCCGAAGGGCCTGTTTCTGTGCCGTACCTCTCAAGTCTAAGTTTAGATTAGAAATTTTAGTTTAGAGATACAGCGTGGAAACAGGCCCCTCGTCCCACTGAGTCCGCGCCGACCAGCGATCCCCGCACACTAGAGCTAGGGAACAATTTACAATTTTACCAAAGTCAATTAACCTGCACATCTTTGGAATATGGGGGGAAATCGAAAATCTCAGAGAAAAACCCACGCAGTCACAGGGAGAGAACGTACAAACTCCGTACAGACAGCATACGTAGTCCTGGATCAAACCTGGGTCTCTATTGCTGGAAGGCAGCAACTCTACCGCTGCGCCACCATGCCACACATCTAAAGTCTATCTCGGTCGGCACGTATCTGATGGGCTGAAGGGCCTGTGTCCGCGCAGTCTAACGCCTATCTTGGATGGCACGTATAAGATGGGCTGAAGGGTCTATGTCTGTGCTGTATGTCTCAATGATGAATTGGGGCTGTTCTTTGGGTCATTGCGCTGTTGACCTCTGCACTGGGACTGCGAAACCTCTCTGCTTTGCCAGCTTCCTTGGACCCGCTAATAACTATCACCATCTGCTCCCTTAAATCCCTTCGTACTTGTACATCCTCCTTGATTACTTAGTCTTGGCCTTTCCTCCAACTTTATTAAATGTCGTGAGAGCGTTCTAATTATAATCTTCGCTTTATGCTCCTTGCCTTTCACCCTCTCCCCCCCCTCTCCCACCCCCCTCTGCAGATTTGCACTGGAATTAATGCGACTGCACATAGATCACCGGGCCGTACAGACAGATCGCAATGGATGGTCGCCTGGCTAATGCATCAAAGTTGCAAATGGCCGAAACCCAGCGTGAAGAATGGCCCAAGTGCATTTGCCGAACTCTTTCACGAAAAGCTGCAGTGAAGATTTCAACGACAAAAATGCAAATTCCACCAACCCGCTGAATCTGCTGAATCAAAAACATTGTTCCAAAACGCTTGGATACAGTTGTGAAAACTATAAATAATAAAGCATTTATGAATACAATCCCTCAAACAGTTCCCGTTGATGTAATGGATGTAACAAATTGCATTGGCTGCAAACTTGGTAAAAACTCGTCATGAACAATTGGATAAATGTGCAGTGCAGGCATTTAATTAATTAGGATTTACAAATCGGATCGTAACTCAATTAACGCTTGATTAGTCGCGCTAGGATAGTTTAGTCAGTTGTTTATTGTCATGTGTACCAAGGTAGAGTGAAAGGCTTTTGTTGCATGCTATCCAGTCAGCGGAAGGACAATACATGATTACAATCGAGACATTTGCAGTGGACAGATACATGATAAGGTCAGTGGCGGACTGGGTCTAAAAATATTGGTTGCCAGGAGACAAAGGGGCCCACTTCATCAGGGGCCCACTTGCCATCGGGCAAGCTGACAGCCTGGCAAATCCACCACTGGATAAGGGAATATCGTTTATTGCAATGTAAAGCCAGCGGAGTCCGATCGAGGATAGTCTGAGGGTCACCAATGAGGTAGATAGTAGTTCAGGATAGGTTCCCGCCTCAAGAACAAACAACTGTTTGGATAAACCCGGAGCCTTTGACAAAGAACTTTTAAATCCTGTGCAGATAACCACAAGAGTGGTGAGGGGAATATTCTTTAGTGGATGTGATCAAGGAGGAGGGAGATATATGGACAGATGGAGGGTATTCATTAGGGAATTCATGTCGTGAAGGGATTTGCAGATGAACGCATGGTTGCCAATGGTAAACCAATGAAGAATGGCATGTGTAAGAAGTCAGAATTACAACACAGAACATAAAGACCCTGAAACTTAGACCTTAGGCCATCGCACATGGATGATAGATGATAGAACCTAGAACATTGAACATAGACCATAACACAGACCATGGATCATAGATCATAGATCATAGACTATAGATCATATATCATAGACTATAGATCATATATCATAGAACATAGCACATAGGCTATAGAACATTGAACATAGCACACAGCACACGTAGTTTCGTTCAGTTTAGCCTTTAGTCACGTGTACCAAGGAACAGTGAAAAGCATTTTGTTGCGTGCTAACCCGTCAGCCAACAGACTTTACATGATTACAATCGAGCCGTACACGGTGTACAGATACAGAGATGTAAAGGGAATAATGTTCAGTGCGAGATAAAGTCCAGTAAAGAGGGTCACCAATGTGGTAGATAATAGCTCAGTACCTCTCTCTAATTGTTGGTAGGATGGTTCAGTTGCCTGATTACAGCTGGGAAGTAACTGGTGCAGCAAGTAGACCATGGACCACAGCACGTGAAACACAAGGCTATATATTCCACTTAAACCCGATGGCAGTGGGGAGAAGGAATGACTGTGGTGGGACAACTCTTTGATTATGTTGGCTGCTTTCCTCATGTGCTATGGTCTATGGACTAGGGTCCATGGTCTATGGAGCTTTCCTGAGGCACCATGAAGTATAGTTGGGCAGTAGTTCAGTTTAGTTTAGAGATACAGTGCAGACAAGGCTCGTCGACCCACCGAGTCCGCGCCGACCAGCGATCCCCGCACAGTAACACTATCCTACACACACTATCCTACTACACACTAGGGACAATTTACATGTACAGCAACCCTGTACGTCTTTGGAGTGTGGGAGGAAACTAAAGATCTGGGAGAAAAAGCACGCAGGTCACGGGGAGAACGTGCAAACTCCGTACAGACAGCACCCGTAGTCGGGATCGAAGCTGGGCCTCCGGTGCTGCATTCGCAGTGTGGCGGCAACACTAGCTCTGCGCCACCATGATCGCCCTGAATACTCCACATGCGGGCTGACCAGTGCCTTATCAAGGCCTCAGCAGTAAATCCCAGTCTTTATATTCTAGTCCACTTGAAATAAATGCGAGCATTGCGTTTGCCTTCATGGCCACCGAATGCTTCAGTAATGAGCTCCCTGGCGCAGCCAAGCCAAACGAGTGAATGAATGTAACTTTCGATAGGATGGCAGAGACTGAAAGGCGGTGCAGTGTAGGGCCAGGGGAATTAAAAACAAACTTTCCAAGCAGATGGCGAGGTGAAGAAACTGCGCTGTCTGTTCCCATCTCCGAACATGGCGTGCCCATGAGGCTCTTGAAGCCATTGTGAAGTAACGGCCTTGGCTCTGTTAAGCCGAGATCTATTTCCAAACCCTTTGGAATCACTAATGCTCAAACAGTTGCCAAAGCGAAAGTTTGAAACAACATTTTCCAACCATTTTAATGATCAAGTTAGTGCGAGAGTCTAGGAGCAGAGGTGGAGCCTGTGGGTTAAAGGACGTTCCTTTGGGAAGGAGACGAGGAGGAATTTTTCTTTAAGAAAGAACTGGGGATGCTGGAAAAATCGAAGGTAGACAAAATGCTGGAGGAACTCAGCGGGTGAGGCAGCATCTATGGAGAGAAGGAATAGGTGACTTATCGGGTCAAGACCCTTCTTAGGTCTAGTATACATATATGTGTGCGTGTGTGTGTGTGTGTGCGTGTGCGTGCGTGCGTGCGTGTGTGTGTGTGTGTGTGTGTGTGTGTGTATTACATGTATATATATATATATGCATAAACACATTCATTCATAAACATGCACCACCGATTAAAGTGCAGTGATATTTGAGTTACCACACAGCCATACAAGTCAAAACTTGTTGTCTAAAACAATGCAATACGCAATAAATGTAACATAAACATCCCGCCACAGTGGAATCGACATTCGTCACTTTGATGGAAGGCCATCAGATTCAGTCACTTCCTCCTTTGTATACCCGTGGTGGTTGGGGCCTTAAACACTCAGCAGTTTGCCGCTGCCGACAGTCCGCTTTCCAAGCCCTCTCGTCGGGACGGTGGAAACTCTGGCGTCGGGACGGATGGGAACACTCCGCGGCTATCGAAATAAATCAGATAATACCATGCATCAGGAGTCGGCAACATGCGGCCCCCGGGCCAAATGCGGCCCGTAAACCGAAATCATTCGGCCCGCCGAGCGCCCCAATCAGCGGACGGGCTCTGGCTGTACCGTATCCTGTAACCCACGGCAGCGCACCTTCTGCGGACACGTTTAAGAAAGAACTGCAGACGTTGGAATCATCGATGGTAGACAAAAGATGCTGGAGAAACTGAGCGGGTGAGACATGCGAGGATTGCATGAGGCTGCCTCTCCCGCTGAGTTTCTCCGGCATTCTACCTGTGAACACGTGATTTGATGCCTGCCATCCGGGGCGGGATCCATGTGTACACGTGATGGATGTGGCCCGCCATCCGCTCACGGACGTACGTCACGGCCCCTGCCATACGTGTACACGATCAAGCTAAACACAAGTACTAAATGTAGAATGAAGAGGTAGATGTGATCGTGCAGAATATAGTTCTCAGCATTGTAGCGTTAACAGTTCCGGAGACCAATGTTCGCCATGGGTTGGGCTGGAGAATCGAGACTGTGCTCTAGCTGATGGAAGGACCGTTCAGAAACCTGATAACAGAGGGGAAGAAGCTGTTCCTGAGTCTGGTGGTGCGCGCATTCAAGCTTCTGTACCTTCTGCTGGACGGGAGCGGGAAAGAAGAAGGAGGTGGGACAGGGACAAGTCTTTGATTCCATTGGGTACTTTCCCGAGGCAGCGTGAAGTGTAGACTCAGCCAATGGTGGGATTAGGCACACAATTGTAAATTGTCTCTCGTGTGGGTAAGGTGGTGTTACTGTTAGTCGGTGCGGACTCGGTGTGCTGGAGGGTCTGTTTCCGCGCTGTATCTCTAAACTAGACTCAGCAGGACAGGTAGCATCTCTGGAGAGAAGGGACGGGTGATGTTTCGGGTCGAGACCCTTCTTCAGACTGAGAGTCGGGGGAGAGGGGAAACTAGAGGTATGAGAGGACAGAAAACAAATCAGAGCCGGCACCGATGACCCAGGAGAGGTGGAGCCCACAATGGTCCATTGTTGGCTGTGGAAGAGGTGTTAAGAGGCTGCATCCCTGAAGAGAAGGAACGGGTGACGTTTCGGGTCGAGACCCTTCTTCAGACTGGAGAGTCAGGGGAAGTGATGGGGGGGGTCTGGTCTGGGGTGTGTGATGGACTGGGCTACTACATCCATAACTCTCTGTAACTCCTTGCGATCTTGGGCAGGGCTGTTCCCAAACCAAGCTGCGTGGCAGCCCCACAGTTTGTTTTCTCCGGTGCATCTGTGGAAGTTTATAAGGGACATGGAGACATGCCAAATTGCCTCAGTCTCCTGGTGTGTGGCATTAGTGTGGGCTTCCTGGCTGTCAGTTCAATGTTTGTGGTCCACAACAGATTGTTGGTCATGTTTACGCCAAGAAACTTGACGATTTGGTTGCCAAACAAGTTGAAGCTGACAAACTCCTTTTTCACTGTGATTAATAATGGAACCATGGAACCAAATGCCTTGCTGCCTTTATCGATATGTGCAAACTAGCCTCGGAAGATATGTGCATATTATGCTGGGAGTCATAGTCACAGAATCATAGAGTGATATAGTATGGAAGCAGGCCCTTCAGCCCAACTTGCCCACACCGGCCAACATGTCCCAGCTGTAACAGTCCCACCTTCCCGCATTTGGCCCATATCCCGCCAAACCTGTCCTATCCAGGGTAGACAAAAATGCTGGAGAAACATGGAAACATAGAAATTAGGTGCAGGAGTAGGCCATTCGGCCCTTCGAGCCTGCACCGCCATTCAATAATATCATGGCTAATCATCCAACTCAGTATCCCGTACCTGCCTTCTCTCCACACCCTCTGATCCCCTAGGCCACAAGGGCCACATTAATTCCCTCTTAAATATAGCCAATGAACTGGCCTCAACTACCCTCTGTGGCAGAGAGTTCCAGAGATTCACCACTCTCTGTGTGAAAAACTACAGCGGGTGAGGCAGCATCTATGGAGTGAAGGAACAGGCAACGTTTCTGGTCGAGACCCTTCTTCAAGTTATGTCCTATCCATGTAACTGCCTGACTGTTTCTTAAATATTGCGATAGTCCCTGCCTCAACTACCTCCTCTGGCAGCTCGTTCCATGCACCCACCACGCTCATCGAGCCATACAGCACAGAAAACAGGCCCTTCGGCCCAACTTGCCTCTGCCAACCACGGTGCCCCATCTACACTAGTTCCACCCGCCCACGCTAGGCCCCTCTAAACCTTTAAGAAAGAACTGCAGATGCCGGTAAAACCGAAGGTAGACACAAAATGTTGGAGAAACTCAGCAGGTGAGGCAGCATCTATGGAGAGAAGGAATTGGCGACATTTCGGGTCTGGAGAAGGGTCTCGACCCGAAATGTTGCCAATTCCTTCTCTCCATAGATGCTGCCTCACCTGCTGAGTTTCTCCAGTATTTTGTGTCTTCCCTGTCAACCTTTCCTCTCCATGTATCTCTCCAAATGTTCTAGTTTTAATTCTGTTCTAGCTATATTTAAATTCTGTTATAGTTCCCACCTCAGCTATGTCTTCAGGCAACTCATTCCAGATACCCACCACACTCTTAGTGAGCAGATTCCCCCTCAGATCCTACTAAATCTCTTCTATCTCAGAAAAGAAATGGGTGAGGTTTCGGGTCGAGACCCTTCTTCAGACTGAGAGTCAGGGGAGAGGGGAAACTAGAGATATAGACAGTGATGTGGAGAGAGGGAGAACAAATGAAGGTAGACAAAAGTGCTGGAGAAACTCAGCGGGTGAGGCAGCATCTATGGAGCGAAGGAAATAGGCAACGTTTCGGGCCAAAACCCTTCTTCAGACTGATGAAAGATATGCAAAAAAGTAATGATGATACAGGAAAAAGGCCATCGTTCGCTGTGGGCGAGGTGAGACTAAACTACTCCCCCTTGGAAGCAGTGCGATGGTCAAATGCATTATACGTGGAAATAAATCCAGATTAGCACAAGGATGAAATATGTCCACACTTAGAGATAGCAGAATAGCAAGCAATGTAGATTTCCCCACCACTTTGTGACATTAGTACTTTACTAATGGCCAGTGGCTAATTGCATTCGTTGCTAATTGGCTGGACATTTCCACCAAGTTGCAAGCAGAAGCCTAAAACTTCAATCACATGGCCAATTGTTCAGACCCGTGGGAGTGAATGGTGTCATAAAATCAATCGCTTAATGCAATCGTTGATTTATAGTGCCCACAGTGCAGAATGAATGTTCCAATTGTAGATTCTCATTGCGATTAACCAGCTTAGGGGCAGGAGCACTGGCAACATTCACGAGGCTAAATCTGATGCAAAGTGCCATGTTTAGCATCAACATTCTGCAAAGAAATACCTTTCACCCCGTGTAGAAAAACAACAGTGAAAGGCCTGGATAGAGTAAATGTGGAGAGGATGTATCCACTGGCGGGAGAGTCTAGGACCAGAGGTCACAGCCTCAGAATTGAAGGACGTTCCTTTTGGAAGGAGATGAGGAAGAATTTCTTTAGATAGACACAAACCTTTGGAGTAACTCAGTGGGATGGGCAGCACCTCTGGAGAGAAGGAATGGGTGACGTTTCGGTTCGAGACCCTTAGGTTAGGGCAGTCACGGTGGCGCAGCGGTAGAGTCGCTGCCTTACAGCGAATGCAGCGCCGGAGACCCAGGTTCGATCCCGACTACGGGTGCTGTCTGTACGTTCACCACGTGACCTGCGTGGGTTTTCTCCGAGATCTTCGGTTTCCTCACACACTCCAAAGACGTGCAGGTTTGTAGGTTAATTGGCTTGGTAAATGTAAACATTGTCCCTAGTGGGATAGTGTTAATGTGCGGGGATCGCTGGTCGGCGCGGACCCGGTGGGCCGAAGGGCCTGTTTCCGCGCTGTTTCTCTAAACTAAACTAAACCCTTCTAGTCAGAGGGTGGTGAATCTGTGGAATTCATCGCCAAGGAAAGCTGTGGAGGCCAAGTCAATGGATATTTTTAAGGCAGAGACAGTTAGATTCTTGATTAGTACGGGTGTCAGTGGATATGGGGTGAAGGGAGGAGAATGGCAGAGTAGACTTGATGGGCCGAATGGTTTACATGTGCTCCTATCAATTATGAACTTTTGAAGCTGGACAGAAGGAAGAGGGCAGCTCAAAGAATAATTAAAAAGAGACATCATGCCATGTACCTTTGAGGTGGAGACCGTTAGCAAAGATAACAATGGACATCGTGGTAGCAAGACCTCCGGCATAATCAAGGACCAGTCTCACCCCGGCCACTTCTCCCCTCTCCCACCAGGCAAGAGGTACACAAGTGTGAAAACGCACACCTCCAGATTCAGGGGCAGTTCCTTCCCAGCTGTTTTCAGGCATCTGAACCATCCTACCACCAACTGGAGAGTGGTCAAGACCTTCCATCTACCCCATTAGATACCCTCAGACTATCTTTAATTGGACTTTACGGGTCTTTATCTTGCACTGAATGTTATTCCATTCGTGGGCCTGTCCCACTTAGGCAATTGTTTAGGCGACTACAGGCGACTAGGCTGTCACCACATGGTCGCTGGGGTGTTGCCTGTACGGTCGTGAATCGTCTCCTCAGTCGCCCAAAGAGACGTCGCGTCTTTCTGGTCGCCGCTGGATTTTCAACATGTTGAAATATTTTCAGCGACCGTGGGTTTGATGTCAATGAGCGTAGCTTGACGTACGTGCTGTCGTAGGTTGTCGCCAGGTTAACGTAGATTGACGCCAAGATGTCGTAAGTTGTCGCCGGTGCTGACTTCGGTGAATTCCATCGTCGTAGTCGCCGACAGTCGCCTAAAAAAATCGCCTAAGTGGGACAGGCTCATTATCCTGTATCTATCTATTATTATATAAAAGTCTGTGGCTGCCGCCTGCCGTCCGTCTGGCTGCCTGTCTGCCTTTTGATTCGCTGCTCCTTCCTATCAGCTTCCAACACGCTTCAAAACAAAGTTGCAAGACAGGAACACGCTGAACTTTTCACCTCAATGGGATATCACAGCAAGTGCTTCAACAGGAGGGGGGGGGGGGGCAATTGGTATTGCAATTGGAACTGCTGCAGCAGGCAGGGGGGTGCAATTGGATTTTTTTTTTAATCCACTGCTGAGGGAGGCAGGGGAGTGCTGGAATCTTACATTTGGGAACGGGTTCAGTTCCGTTGGAGGAGACGGGTGCATGGTGGAATATTGGGTTGGGGGATCACACCATTGGGGGAGCAGACCCAATGGGTCTGCACTTGGTCTAGTAGACTATAAATGTCTCGATTGTAATCACGTGTAGTCTTTCCACTGACTGGTTAGCACACAACAAAAAGCTTTTCACTGTATTGTATTTTCAAAGCTATTCATTGTACCTCGATACTCGCGACGATAAACTAAACTAAACTAAACTAAACTTAGTTACAATGAGGGAACAGATTTCGTTAATTATAGAGTCACACAACAAGGAAACTCGAGTTTCAATCTAACAGCAGATGGGAAATTTAAATCCACCTCATTCTGGAATAAAGAGAAAAAACACTCAGTAATAGTGACAAAGAAGCTGTGAAATTGTCACATGTATCCAAGTGGTTCACTTCAAGTGTTATACAGTCTGGAAACATGCCCTTCGGCCCAACCGTTCTATCCCAACCAATGGGCCCCATCGAAGCTGGTCCCATGTGCCTGCGTTTGGCCCATATCCCTCCAAACCTTCCTTGTCCGTATAGTTGACATTTTGGGTCGAGACCCTTCTTCAGCCTGGGTAGGATGGTTCAGTTGCCTGATAACAGCTGGGAAGAAACTGTCCCTGAATCAGGAGGTGTGCGTTTTCACACCTCTGTACCTTTTGTCCGATGAGAGAGGGGAGAGGAAGGAGTGGCCAGGGTGCGACTGGTCCTTGATTCCTGGGATGTCAGGACTTTATGAAGAAAGACTGGATAGACTCGGCTTGTACTGGCTAGAATTTAGGAGATTGAGGGGGGATCTTATAGAAACTTACAAAATTCTTAAGGGATCGGACAGGCTAGACGCAGGAAGATTGTTCCCGATGTTGGGGAAGTCCAGGACAAGGGGTCACAGCTTAAGGATAGAGGGGAAATCCTTTAGAACCGAGATGAGAAAAACATTTTTCACGCACAGAGTGGTGAATCTCTGGAACTCTCTGCCACAGAAGGTAGTTGAGGCCAGTTCATTGGCTATATTTAAGAGGGAGTTAGATGTGGCCCTTGTGGTTAAAGGGATCAGGGGGTATGGAGAGCAGGCAGGTACGGGACACTGAGTTGGATGATCAGCCATGATCATATTGAATGGCGGTGCAGGTTCGAAGGGCCGAATGGCCTACGCCTGCACCTATTTTCTATGTTTCTATGTTTCTATTATGCTGCTGGCCTTGCCGAAGCAGCACGAGGTATAAATGGAGTCAATGGAAGGGAGGTTGGTTTGTGTGATGGTCTGGGCTGCGTCCACAATTCTTTGCAATTCCTTGTGGCCATGGATGGGGCTGTTCCCAAACCGTGCTGCGATGCATCCTGATAAAATGCTTTCTATTGTGCATCTAGAGAGCTTGGTGAGAGTTGTGTGGGAGACATGCTGAACTTCCTAAGAAAGTAGAGGCGTTGGTGTGCTTTCTCAGGAAGTAGGGGTGTCGGGGTTACGGGGAGAAGGCAGGAGAATGGGGTTGAGAGGGAGAGCTAGATCAGCCATAGACGGAGTAGACCTGATGGGCTGAATGGCCTAATTCTGCTTCTATTGCTTATGAACTTATCAACAATAAATAAAATAACATATAAAATTATAAAAGGACTGGACAAGCTAGATGCAGGAAAAATGTTCCCAATGTTGGGCGAGTCCAGAACCAGGGGCCACACAGTCTTAGAATAAAGGGGAGGTCAGAAAAACGTTTTCACCCAGAGAGTTGTGAATTTGTGGAATTCCCTGTCACAGAGGGCAGTGGAGGCCAAATCACTGGATGGATTTGAGAGTTAGATAGAGCTCTAGGGGCTAGTGGAATCAAGGGATATGGGGAGAAGGCAGGCACGGGTTATTGATAGGGGACGATCAGCCATGATCACAATGAATGGCTGTGCTGGCTCGAAGGGCCGAATGGCCTCCTCCTGCACCTATTTTCTATGTTTCTATGTCTATGTTTGTAATAACTTATGAAGTAGAGGCATTGGTGTGTTTTGTAAGGAAGTTTTGCATTGCATTGCAACCAGACACCAAAGCTTCATATCAAAGCCTTGATCATCTGAAAAAAACTGAATGCCATTAAGTGTACAGAGCACAGACATCTCCAGGTAATTATTTACCTGGCAGTCAGCCACCTTCCAGCTATCATCCCTCAGGTTCTGCTGTGCTGGACTAAAATCTCAAGGATTAATTAGTTACAGTTGGATTTGAGGTAATTACTTACATGAAATTCCTCCAATCATGGAAGCTCAGAAGTTTATGTTCATTATGTTCATCTGAAGAAATTTGGGGTACTAATTGTGGACGATCAGCGGTGATCACATTGAATGGCGGTGCTGGCTCGAAGGGCCGAATGGCCTACTCCTGCACCTATTGTCTATTCATGATAGGAGCAGAATTAGCCTATCGTCTACTCCACCATCAAGGCTGATCTATCTCTCCCTCCTAATCCCATTCTCCTGCCTTCTCCCCATAACCCTTGACACCCGTACTAATCAAGAATCTATCTACCACTGCATTAAAAATATCGTTTGACGGCCTTTTGTGGCAAAGAATTCCACAGATTCACCGCCCTCTGCCGAAAGACACAGAGATAAGGAAGTGTAAGGTGTGAGAGCGATTGGCGCTCCCTTTGATATCTCGTTCTCACACCTCGCACTTCCTTATCTCTGCGACTCCCTCTCCCCCGACTCTCCGTCTGAAGAAGGGTCTCGACCCGAAACGTCACCCGTTCCTTCTCTCCAGAGATGCTGCCCGACCCGCTGAGTTACAGCCAGCATCTGCAGTTCCTTCCTCCACACAGCGAGTTATCACTACACTTGTGTACCTATCCGACCAAACAAAGCTGTCTCATGTTTGCACGTTCCTTCATCTCACGGCAGGTGGAGGCTCGAATGGTTTGCAATGCGTGAAATGTAGCCACAGACGTCTCTGTGAGTGATTATACCGTCTTCCCCTGACATCTCCTCAGTAGTCATTTTACAGATTGGTCAAAAAGGGGACTTTGACAGTTAACTGGATGGTTGGTAAATAACATTTGCTGCGAGACCTGTTCAGATCCATTAACCACAACCTGTCATTGCTGCTGCCCCAGTGATACATATTAAGGTCTGCTTCTCCTGGTGCTTCCAAGCTGCAGAAGCAAGGATATTGGTACAGTGAGAGTCTTTGTTTGTGTACAGTACACGGTGGCGCAGCGGTAGAGTCGCTGCTTTAGAGTTCTTTACAGCGCCAGAGAGCCGGGTTCGATCCCACCTACAGGTGCTGTCTGTACGGAGTTTGCACATTCCCCCCCCCCACACCCGTTACCTGCGTGGGTTTTCTACGAGGTCTTCTGGTTTCCTCCCACATTCCAAAGACATACAGGTTTGTAGGTTAATAGACATGGTTTAAGTGTAAAGAATCCCAAGTGTGTAGTTTAGTTTAGTTCAGATAGCGTTAGTGTGCGGGGGTCGCTGGTCGGTACAGACTAGTTGGGCTGAAGGGCCTGTTTCCGCGCTGTATCTCTAAACTAAACTAAATCCACGTGCATTAAACTCCTTGTGAATATTACGTGAGCAATTCGTAACTGTCACTGTATGTCATGTTGTTACTTGTGGGCGGAGCACCAAGGCAAATTCCTTGTATGTGAATACTTGGCCAATAAACTTACTTACTTACTTACCTCTGTGAATATAACTCAGTGGGACAGGGCAGCATCCCTGGAGAGAAGGAATGATGGGTGATGCTTCAGGTCGAGACCCTTCTTCAGACTGAGAGGCAGGGGAGCAGGAGACATAGAGATATGGAAGGGTAAGGTGTGAAATGGGCGATCAAAGGCGACAAACCTCAAGGAAAATGTTTAATGGATCATTGTCAGGTGAGGGGAAGGTGACAATGAGGCGTGCAATCAGTAAAATTTAATCAGGAGGACAGTGAAACTAGTCGGAGAACCAGGGTGGGGGAGGGATGGAGAGATAGGGAAAGCAAGGGTTACTTGAAAGCAGAGGAGTCAATAGACAATAGATGCAGAAGTAGGCCATTCGGCCCTTCGAGCCAGCACCGCCATTCAATGTGATCATGGCTGGTCATCCCCAATCAGTACCCTGTTCCTGCCTTCGCCCCATATCCCCTGACTCTGCTATTTTTAAGAGCCCTATCTAGCTCTCTCTTGAAAGCATCCAGAGAACCGGCCTCCACCGCCCTGTGAGGCAGAGAATTCCACAGACTCACCACTCTCTGTGGGAAAAAGTGTTTCCTCGTCTCCGTTCTAAATGGCTTACCCCTTATTCTCAAACTGTGGCCCCTGGTTCTGGATTAAACTGTGGCCCTGGTTCTGGATTAAACTGTGGCCCTGGTTCTGGATTAAACTGTGGCCCCTGGTTCTGGATTAAACTGTGGCCCCTGGTTCTGGATTAAACTGTGGCCCCTGGTTCTGGATCAAACTGTGGCCCCTGGTTCTGGATTAAACTGTGGCCCTGGTTCTGGATTAAACTGTGGCCCCTGGTTCTGGAGCCAATATTCATGCCACTGGGGTGTAATGGGCCTGTCCCACTTGGGCGACTACAGGTGACTAGGCTGTTGCCACATGGTGGCCGGGGTGCCGTCTGTACGGCCGTGAGTCGTCCCCTCAGTCGCCCAAAGAGTTGTAGCTTTTTTCTGGCCGCCACTGGATTTTGAAATGTTCAAAACCTTTCAGCGACAGTCGGGGACCGTGGGCTTGTCGTAGCTTGTCTTCTCCTGACGCAGGTGCTGCCGTAAGTTGTCGCCAAGAAGGCGTAGGTTGTCGCCAGGCGCTGACTTCGGTGAATTCCAATGTCGTAGTCTCTGGCAGTCGCCTAAAAAAAAAATCACCTAAGTGGGACAGGCCCAGGAGTCGGTTTTTCGATGACCTGCTACGACTACGACAATCGCCTAAATAAAACTCGCCTAAACAGTGGGACCTTAAGCTGCCCAAGCGAAATATGAAGTTTAAGAAGGAACTGCAGATGCTGGAAGATCCAAGGTAGACAAAAATGTTGGAGAAACTCAGCGGGTGAGGCAGCATCTATGGAGCGAAGGAAATAGGCAACGTTTCGAAAGACTGGATAGACTTGGTTTATACTCTCTAGAATTTAGGAGATTGAGGGGGGATCTTATAGAAACTTACAAAATTCTTAAGGGGTTGGACAGGCTAGATGCAGGAAGATTGTTCCCGATGTTGGGGAAGTCCAGGACAAGGGGTCACAGCTTAAGGATAAGGAGGAAATCCTTTAAAACCGAGATGAGGAGAACTTTTTTCACACAGAGAGTGGTGAATCTCTGGAACTCTCTGCCACAGAGGGTAGTTGAGACCAGTTCATTGGCTATATTTAAGAGGGGGTTAGATGTGGCCCTTGTGGCTAAGGGGATCAGAGGGTATGGAGAGAAGGCAGGTACGGGATACTGAGTTGGATGATCAGCCATGATCATATTGAATGGCGGTGCAGGCTCGAAGGGCCGAATGGCCTCTACTCCTGCACCTAATTTCTATGTTTCTGTCTACCAAGCGGAATATGAGGTGGTGTTCCACCAATTTACGCTGGGCCTCACTCTGCCAATGGAGGAGGCCCAGGACCTCTATGTCTAGTTCCGTTTGTCAGCGGTCCTGTACGCTCCCTGTAACACAGCCAACATATTGTCGCAAGTAATTCACGTTCAGTCTTTGCTAATTATCAAAGGACAAAGGAGAGTACTCTAACATTTAGAAAGGGATTATTCAACAAAGTGTTTAAAGCCCAAATGGAGAGAATGACAACCTTTTTAAACAGGATAAATCACCTTCTCATGAGAATGATGTACAGGTTAAATTCACCCTCGGTGACAACCACCTTTAGTTCACAATTGATCTATTTTGGATGACACTGGTTAATTTTGATTCACATTAGATAATATACCATCAGGCGGAAAGTGGATTAGTAAAATGGTTCAGAAAATTCAAAAAGGCAATGTCCAATTTTTGCAGGTTGAGGAGATTAACGTCCACGCCGCTGAGGACGTCCCGCAGCCCCGACGTCGGACTTACAACACCCCGGCGAGCGGTCCTGGACATCGGGCCGCCCGTAGCGGCAACTGCGGAGGGCACGGGGAGGCCCTGACCACGGGGAACAATGGAGGGAGAGACTGACTTTGGTGCCTTCCCACACAGTGGGAAACTTTGATTCTGCTGTGTGGGAATCCTTCCATTATTTACTATGTAAAAGAACATGTGTGTTATGATTGTGTTTATAATTTGTTTGGTTGTTTTGTTGTTTGTCTTTTGCACAAAAGTCCGCGAGCATTGCCACTTTCATTTCACTGCACATCTCGTATGTGTATGTGACAAATTAACTTGACTTGACTTGACTTGACTTGGGGATGTTTTGTGTCAAACCCTATAATGTGTTGTGTCCCTTTTTTTTAATTGTATGGCTGTATGGGAATTTCATTTCACTGTGCCATCTGGCACATGTGATGAATAAATCTATCTTGTACCTTGTATCTTAACTTGGAATCATGTTCGGCACAGACATTGTGGGCCGAATGGCCTGTTCCTGTGCTCATAGAAGCTGAAGAAGGGTTCCGACCCGAAACGTCACCTCTTCTCCGGAGATGCTGCCTGACTCGCTGAGTTACTCCAGCATTTTGTGTCTATCTTCGGTGTGAACCAGCATCTGGATGTTCTTTCCTACATTGTTCCTCTGCTGTCCTGTTCCATGTTCTATGGTCTACGTTCTCTGATCCTTGAGGTGATGGTTTAAGAGAAAAACATTTTTCACACAGAGAGTGGTGAATCTCTGGAACTCTCTGCCACAGAGGGTAGTTGAGGCCACAGTTCATTGGCTATATTTAAGAGGGAGTTAGATGTGGCCCTTGTGGCTAAGGGGATCAGGGGGTATGGAGAGAAGGCAGGTACGGGATACTGAGTTGGATGATCAGCCATGACCATATTGAATGGCGGTGCAGGCTCGAAGGGCCGAATGGCCTACTCCTGCACCTAATTTCTATGTTTCTATGTTTCTAATTATGAAAATTGGAAAAGTGGGAAAGGGCACCGAGTGTTTGGAGTTACTCAGCGGGTCAGGCAGCATCTGTGGAGAACATGGATAGGCGATGTTTCACAGAGTGCTGGAGTAACTCAGTGGGTCAGGCAGCATCTCTGGAGAACATGGATAGATGACGTTTCGGGTCAAGTCCCTTCTTCAGACCCTTTCACAGACTGGATAGCACAACAAAAAGCTTTTCACTGTTCCCCAGTTCATTCATTCATCATCGTTGTAAACTACAGCGGCGCAGTGGCGCTGGTTTCCGACGGGAACGGTGACGGACGCACCACACGTCTCTGTCCTCCAGTTCCTGCGGACTTCCGCCGCTGGAAGTACAGGATGTTGGTGTGTGTGTGTGTGTGTTTTATCATCGTTCCTTACAATGCCGTGTACGACAGCGATCACAACTTCTACTGAAGTGTGTGGGTGGCCGTCGGCTCGCTAGGAGCTCATCCGCCCTTTGACAGGTCTTGTTTTTGGTCCTGCTGGGGGTCCACAGCCCCCTCCTCACCTGGCAAACCAGGTGGGGGAGACGGTTTAGTCGCCAACTATCTGACCATGGAGCGGGTAGCACGGGATTACATGGTACCCATGATGGGGGGGAACTCCACTCTCCCCCCCCCCCCCCCCCCCCCCCCCCCCCCCCCCACCCCCCACCTGCCTGACCTCAGTACACATGACAATAAACAAAACAAAGTGACTCACCTTTCCAGAGTTAAATCTGCCTCCCACAGTAAACCTATCTTCAGATCAGACGCTCAAAGCAATCTGACGTCTAAAGTGCATTCTTTTAAATCTGTGAAACGCTGATAATTTTAGCTCCATTAAGAATGAGTCAAAGGATTTTCTTCTGGCTGATTGTGAAAATCTGGTGACATTCAACTGTTTTATTTCTGGGTGGGTTGCAGTGTGTCACACATCCAATGTATTCTCCAGAGGCTCATGACAAAGCTTGATCGGATGATATCATTTTTTTCCTCTTGTGGTTAAGTAACAGAAGGTTTTAGACTTTAGAATTTAGAAATTAGCACGGAAACAGGCCCTTCGGCCCACCGAGTCCGTGCCAACCAGCGATCCCCGCACACGAGCACTATCCCACACATTACAATTTTTTAACCAAAGCCAATTAAACCTCCAGACAGCGCGGCTAAAAAAAGGTTCTTCTGGCCACTATTCTACACATCCTGCAGATTCTGGGACAATTTACAGAAGCCAATTAACCTACATTGTCTAACGTGCACGTCTTTGGAGTGTGGGGGGAATATGGAGCACCCGGTGGAAACCCACACGGTCACAGGGAGAACGTGCAAACTCCACACAGACAGTACATGAGGTCCGGATCAAAGCCAGGTCTCTGGCGCTCTGGTGCAGCAACTCCACCAGCTGCACACACTATCTTAATGCATAAAAAAAACTTGGCCCGTCCATCTACCTTAAACTTAGCGACTCTCACTGTAAAACGATGTCCTCTACTATTTGATCTTTTCATCATGGGGAAAGGTTTCTGGCTGAAACTCTTGGGCAGTTTACAACCCAGCGGTATGAACATAACCCTGGCAATCCCTCACTCCCGCTCGAGACGTCAGTCAACAACGGGCCACTGTGGGCTCCACCCTCCCTTGGTCATCTGTTGATGGACACAAAAAAGCTGGAGTAACTCAGAGGGGCCAGGCAGCATAGAAACATAGAAACATAGAAATTAGGTGCAGGAGTAGGCCATTCGGCCCTTCGAGCCTGCACCGCCATTCAATATGATCATGGCTGATCATCCAACTCAGTATCCCGTACCTGCCTTCTCTCCATACCCCCTGATCCCCTTAGCCACAAGGGCCACATCTAACTCCCTCTTAAATATAGCCAATGAACTGGCCTCAACTATCCTCTGTGGCAGAGAGTTCCAGAGATTCACCACTCTCTGTGTGAAAAACGTTCTTCTCATCTCGGTTTTAAAGGATTTTCCCCCTTATCCTTAAGCTGTGACCCCTTGTCCTGGACTTCCCTAACATCGGGAACAATCTTCCTGCATCTAGCCTGTCCAACCCCTTAAGAATTTTGTAAGTTTCTATAAGATCCCCTCTCAATCTTCTAAATTCTAGAGAGTATAAACCAAGTCTATCCAGTCTTTCTTCATAAGACAGTCCTGACATCCCAGGAATCAGTCTGGTGAACCGTCTCTGCACTCCCTCTATGGCAATAATGTCCTTCCTCAGATTTGGAGACCAAAACTGTATGCAATACTCCAGGTGTGGTCTCACCAAGACCCTGTACAACTGCAGTAGAACCTCCCTGCTCCTATGCTCAAATCCTTTTGCAATGAAAGCTAACATACCATTCGCTTTCTTTACTGCCTGCTGCACCTGCATGCCTACCTTCAATGACTGGTGTACCATGACACCCAGGTCTCGCTGCATCTACCCCTTTCCCAATCGGCCACCATTTAGAAAATAGTCTGCTTTCCTGTTTTTGCCACCAAAATGGATAACCTCACATTTATCCAGCATCTCTGGAGAAAAATGAATAGGTGACGTTTCAGGTCGAGACCCTTCGTCCGACTTGTTCATCTGTTGCCGACCTTGCTTCGCTCTGACCCTTTCTTATCTCTGGTTCCCTCACCTCTACTATCAGTCTGAAGAAGGGCCCTGACCCAAAGTACTAAGTATTGAGGACTAAGTACCCAAGTACCCAAGTTACCGTCAGCTACAAGTGGCACAGCAGTAGAGTTGCTGCCTTACAGCGAATGCAGCGCCGGAGACCCGGGTTCGATCCCAACTACGGGCGCTGTCTGTACGGAGTTGGTACGTTTTCCCCGTGACCCACGTGGGAGAACTTTGGTTCCCTCCCACACGCCATAGACGTGCAGGTTTGTAGGTTCTTTGGCTTGGTACAAGTGTAAACTGTCCCTAGTGTGCCTATAGAATCGTGTTAATGTGCGGGGATCGCTGGTCAGCGTGGACTCGATGGGCCGAATGGCCTGTTTCCACGCTGTATCTCTAAACTAAACTAAAGGGGATAATGGTATGGAGTGCTGCCAAAATTCTCCATCGTCACCTTGCAAACTCCGAGCCATGAGATGACAAGCAACTTAAAATGATAAGTTGGCATCCGCAAAGCATTTGCGGGTATTTAGATTAAAAAAACTTAAGTTGAAATGCACTCCATCCTGCAGTCTATAAGCACATCAAACCACCCTGTAATGGGAATGAAAATATGATTTCACACCATACTTCCAATTTCAGCACCTTTCAGCCAATGCTGTCGAGCAGATAATAGATCTTTGAAATTGAGCAAAGACTGTCGGAATTAGATTTTTCATCCACAAGTAACAGCAATTGAAAAACTATTGTCCTTCAGTTTAATCTGCATCTCAGAAAGGGACTGGACAAAGGAAATTTAACGTGTGAGAGACTGCACTGCAAGCAATCAGTTTCTAATAGAAAAATTACAGGTGATTATAGTCTCTTTGCTCTCTGTCACTCTCATTGAATAACTCAGACCCTGATTTACAGCAAGACCACTTCCTATTACTTCACCGCCTCCCTGACAAATGCCTCTTTCAATCAATACCTGGTGAGATTTTCCGTCCTTTCACAAACAGTGAAAATTCGGCAAGTTATTAAAAGCTCCTTTGAGTAATTGGATCTCGCAGTCCAATCAATACTCTGGATGTCTGCGGGCTGTCACGAAACAACAAAGGAACCAAATCCACACTTGCACCCTAATAGAAACCTTCACGGAATGGAGAGAGTGGGGGAGGATTATGAGTCCGAGTCAGCTACAAATAGATAGTTAATGCCCCTGTCCCACCTAGCAAACCGGAACGGAAACCTCTGGAGACTTTGCGCCCCACCCGAGGTTTCCGTGCGGTTCCCGGAGGTTGCAGGTGGTTGCCGGAGGTTGCAGGTAGTGGAAGCAGGTAGGGAGACTGGCAAAAACCTCCAGGAACCGCACGGAAACCTTGGGTGGGGCGCAAAGTCTCCAGAGGTTTCCGTTCAGGTTTCCTAAGTGGGACAGGGGCATCCAAATCTGAGGAAGGACATTATCGCCATAGAGGGAGTGCAGAGAAGGTTCACCAGACTGATTCCAGGGATGTCAGGGCTGTCTTATGAAGAAAGACTGGATAGACTTGGTTTATACTCTCTAGAATTTAGGAGATTGAGAGGGGATCTTATAGAAACTTACAAAATTCTTAAGGGGTTGGACAGGCTAGATGCAGGAAGATTGTTCCCGATGTTAGGGAAGTCCAGGACAAGGGGTCACAGCTTAAGGATAAGGGGGAAATCCTTTAAAACCGAGATGAGAACTTTTTTCACACAGAGAGTGGTGAATCTCTGGAACTCTCTGCCGCAGATGGTAGTCGAGGCCAGTTCATTGGCTATATTTAAGAAGGAGTTAGATGTGGCCCTTGTGGCTAAGGGGATCAGGGGGTATGGAGAGAAGGCAGGTACGGGATACTGAGTTGGATGATCAGCCATGATCATATTGAATGGCGGTGCAGGCTCGAAGGGCCGAATGGCCTACTCCTGCACCTAATTTCTATGTTTCTATGTTTCTATTAACAGCGCATTGTACTTCAGCGAGAAACTCTGAAGGCGGCACGGTGGCGCAGCGGTAGAGTTGCTGCCTCGCTGCGCCAGAGGCCCGGGTTTGATCCTGACTACGGGTGCTGTCTGTACGGAGTTTGTCCATTCTCCATGATCTGCGTAGGTTTTCTCCGAGATAGTTGGTTTCCTCCCGCTCTCCAAAGGATGTACAGGATTGTAGGTTTAAGAAAGAACTGCAGATGCTGGAAAAATCGAAGGTGGACAAAAATGTTAGAGAAACTCAGCGGGTGAGGCAGCATCTATGGAGCGAAGGAATAGGTGTTCTGGCTGAAGCCTTTCTTCAGACTGATGTGGAGGTTGGGGGGGGCGGGAGAAGAAAGCAAGAGATGGAGGCAGTAGGCTGTGGGAGAGCCGGGAAGGAGGAAGAAAGAAGGGTCTCGACCCGAAACATCACCTATCCCTTTGCTCCATAGATGCTGCCTCACCCGCTGAGTTTCTCCAGCATTTTTGTCTACCCAGGATTGTAGGTGAATCTGTTTGGTATAAATGTAAACCGTCCCTAGCGTGTGTCGGATAGTGTTAGCGTGCGTGGATCGCTGGTCGGGTGGACACGGTGGGTTGTCTCTAACCTAAGCTAAACTAAACTCAAAATTAATGCAGAGTATTCGAGACAAAACATTTCAAAATTAATGACCGCTTTCCTTTCACTGGGGATAAATGAGACTGTTGCTCATGTTCCTTCTGTCCCAAAACGTTGCACTTCCGTACATTAATTAGTAAACATTCACGACTGTTAATTATTTATGCACTCACAGGGTCTGCTTTCTGCAGTGCGGTGTTTTCAGTGTGTGTCAAGGCTGCTTCTTAGTTTAGCTCAGTTTAGTTTGTTGTCACGTCTACCGGGGTACAGTGAAAAGCTTTAACCATATAACCATATAACCATATAACAATTACAGCACGGAAACAGGCCATCTCGGCCCTTCTAGTTCGTGCCGAACACGTATTCTCCCCTAGTCCCATCTACCCGCACCCAGACCATAACCCTCCATTCCTTTCCCGTCCATATAACTATCCAATTTATTTTTAAATGATAAAATCGAACCTGCCACCACCACCTTCACTGGAAGCTCATTCCACACAGCTACCACTCCCTGAGTAAAGAAGTTCCCCCTCATGTTACCCCTAACTTGTTGCGTGCTATCCAGTCAGCGGAAAGTCAATACAATGCACAGATACAGGATGAAGGGAATAGCTCTGGTGCAGTGTCTGTAGAAGGGTCTCAAGCCGAAACGTCACCTATTCCTTTTCTCCAGAGATGCTGCCTGACCCGCTGAGTTACACCGGCACTTTGTGTCTATCTTCGGTGTAAACCAGCATCTGTAGTTCCTTCCCACACATAAAGGGAATTACTTTTAGTGCAAGATAA
Source organism: Leucoraja erinaceus (assembly GCF_028641065.1). Classification (NCBI taxonomy): domain Eukaryota; kingdom Metazoa; phylum Chordata; class Chondrichthyes; order Rajiformes; family Rajidae; genus Leucoraja; species Leucoraja erinaceus. The sequence continues at coordinate 28,295,809 of NC_073404.1, forward strand.
AGTCTGGTAAAGATAGCCCAAGGGCCTACAATGAGCTAGATGGTAGATCAGGACCGCTCTCTAATTGGTGAAAGGATGGTTCAGTTGCCTGAGAACAATTGGGAGAAGAAACTGTCCCTGAATCTGGAGGTGTGCGTTTTCACACTTCTTGCCTGGTAGGAGGTGGCAGAGGAGGGAGTGTTCGGGGTGAGACTGGTCCTTGATTATGCTGCTGGCCTTGTCGAGGATGCGTGAGGTGTAGATGGAGTCAATCAATGGGAGGTTGGTTTGTGCGATGGTCTAGGCTAAGTCCACAATTCCCTACAATTTCTTGCTGTCTTGAATGGACCTTGGTTGGCAAGTATCACACAGGTGAACTGGGGTAGACATGCCATGCATATAGAATGAATGAATAAGTTTACTGGCCAAGTATTCACATACAAGGAATTTGCCTTGGTGCTCCGCTCGCAAGTGACAACATGACACACAGTGACAGTTAGGAACGATACATAAAACATTAAACATTAATAATAAAACGTTATCGATTAAACATGTGAATTAAATAAAATAAAATACCAGAGCAAAAGGAGTCTACAGACTTTTGGTTGTTGAGTAGAGCTACTAATCGTGGAAAAATTGTGTTTTTATGTCTGTCTGTGGCGGCTTTGACAGTCCGGAGTCGCCTTCCAGAGGGAAGTGATTCAAAGAGTTTGTGGCCAGGGTGAGAGGGGTCAGAGATGATCTTGCCCGCTCGCTTCCTGGCCCTTGCAGTGTACAGTTCATCAATGGAGGGAAGGATGCAGCCAATAACCTTCTCAGCTGATCGGACGATTCATTGTAGCCTCCGGATGTCGTGCTTGGTGGCCGAGCCAAACCAGACCATGATGGAGAACATAGAACACAGAATCAATGTCTGTGCCATACATGATGCCAAGACCAACTCTTATCTGCCTGTACATGACCCACATCCCTCCATTCCCTGACTATCCTGGTGCTTATGCAAAAGCCATTTGATGAAGAAAGGGAACCCAAGGAATATCAATATCATTGGATTTGTTTGAGGATATGAATCGAACCCCCAACAGAGTTGAAATTCCTTTGGGTGAAGATAGACACAAAGTGCTGGAGTAACGTTGGGCTGGAGTAAGATGGGTGACGTTTCGGGTCGGGACCCTTCTTCTGACTGATTCCCGCACACTAAAAACCATCCTACACAACAGAGACAATTTACAATTTTACTAAGCCCAATTAACCAACAAACCTGAACCTTTGGAGTGTGGGAGGAAACCGGAGCACCCGGGGAAAACCCACGTGGGTCACGGGGAGAACGTATAAACTCCGTACAGACAGCGCCCGTGGTCAGGATGGAATCCGGGTCTCTGGAGCCGTGAGGCAGCAACTCTACCCGAGGTGTCACCGTGCTGCCAGGCTAAATCTGAGCTCAATGGATGCTCATTCGAATGTTTTACACATTATTGTCCCAATCAGACAACATTGCTCTTGTGATCTCCTCTACTGCCTCAGAAGTTGAGGGTGGCGGAGCGGAATAGTCGCTGCCTTACAGATTGTAAATGGAGTTACATCCTCAAACAATTCTAGAAGATTAGTCAAGCATGACTTCCCCTTCGTAAATCCATGCTGACTCGGACCGATCCTGTTACTGCTATCCAAATGTGCGGCTATCTCATCTTTTATAATTTTTAATAAAGATCCTGTTTCCACGCTCTATTCATTACCTCTTGTAAACCTTCTTGTAAACCACTTTAGTTTATGCAATTCGTGATCTTGAATTGATTGTAAACATTTATCTGGTTGTAAAACCTTGCCATAATAGGTTTATAGATGATGTAGCTAAAAGTGTTCCACGATGCAAATAGCCTAACTTGGATTTCCTGGCCAGTGCAGACACAGCGCATTCACCTGCCTTTAACTCAAAATAAATTTAAAATAACAGGTTTTAAACCAAGATATTATGTAATCCATGATCCTTAGTCGATTGGAGACATTTATCCCGTTGTAAAAACTTACCATGAAAAGTTAGTCCAAGATTAATAAAAAATAATTCAATCCAATTTGCTGTTTGCAGTATAAGATAACAATGTTTCATTCACTTGCCGTTGACATTCATCTAATGAATGAATGAATTAATACGTTTATTGGCCAAGTAGTCACATACAAGGAATTTGCCTTGGTGCTCCGCCCGCAAGTGACAACGAAACACAGTGACAATTAGGTATGACATATAAAACATTAAACGGTAATAATAATACATTATTGTAATAAAACATTAAAAAACATCCAGCAAAACAAACTATTCAAAACATAACAAATGTTGCCACTTGTGGGGGAAGTCTAGGAGCAGAGGCCGCAGCCACAGAATTAAAGGATGTACCTTCAGTAAGGTGATGAGGCAGAATTTCTTTAGTCAGGGGGCTGGTGAATCCGTGGAATTCATTGCCACAGATGGCTGTGGAGGCCAAGTCATTGTTTTTTTTATAACGGAGATTGCCAGATTGTTGATCAGTGCGGGTGTCAGGGGTTATGGGGAGATGGCAGGAGAATGGGGTTGAGAGGGAAAGATAGATCAGCCATGATTGAATGGTGGAGCAGATTTGAAGGGGGAAATGGCCTCATTCTGCTCCTAGAACTTCTATGGTCATTAAAAACAAGTTGGAAACTGGCAAGGGATCGAACCCGGGTCTCTGGCATTGAAAGAGCTGTAAGGCCGCAACTCTACCGCTGCGCCACCGTTTGAATTGCAGAACCAGGCCATGATGTAACCAGTCAATAGGCTCTCCATTGACAATAAACTAAACTCAACTCAACTTAACTCAAAAGATCGGTGAGACCACACGCAGGCTTGGCGATCGCTTCGCCCAACACCTCCGCTCAGTTCGCAATAACCAACCTGATCTCCCGGTGGCTCAGCACTTCAACTCCCCCTCCCATTCCGAATCCGACCTTTCTGTCCTGGGCCTCCTCCATGGCCAGAGTCAGTCCCACCATAAATTGGAGGAGCAGCATCTCATATTTCACTTGGGTAGTTTACACCCCAGCGGTATGAACATTGACCTCCAATTTCAGGTAGTCCCTGCTCTCTCCTTCTTTCCCCTCCCCTTCCCAGCTCTCCCACAGCCCACCGTCTCCGCCTCCTCCTTTCTTCTTCCCGCCCCCCACATCAGCCTGAAGAAGGGTCTTGACCCGAAACGTCACCTATTTCCTTGGCTCCATAGATGCTGCCTCACCCGCTGAGTTTCGCCAGCATTTTTGTCTACCTTCAAAAGATCTCGCAGTACTATTTCAAAGGAAAGCACAGCATTGTCCCAAATGTTTCACACTATATTTTGCCCTCAATCAACATTAATTAAAAACAGATTATCTGACCATTATTATGGAGCTGATTCGGAGCAACGTTTGGCTGCCTCATTTCCTGCATAACTTGACTGCAAACATTTTTCATTAGCTGCAGAGTGTTTTGGGAGAACCTGATGTAACTTTCCAGTTCATTTATTCTTCTCCTCTGTACACAAGGACAAACACTAAATCTAATTTTCCATTTTGAAATCTACTTGCGTCCTTTCCTACTGACAATAGACAATAGACAATAGGTGCAGGAGTAGGCCATTCAGCCCTTCGAACCAGCATAGCCATTCAATGTGATCATGGCTGATCATCCCCAATCAGTACCCCGTCTCTAATAGACAATAGACAGTAGGCCATTCGGAAACAAGAACGTCTGGAATATGGAAATATCTTCTGAGTTTAGACAGAGTCCGTGCCGACCAGCGATCCCCGCACACTAACACTATCCTGCACACACTAGGGACAATTTTCAAATTTATACCAAGCCAATTAACCTACAAACATGTACGTCTTTGGAGTGTGGGAGGAAACCGAAGATCGCGGAGAAAACCCACGCAGGTCACGGGGAGAAGGTACAAACTCTGTACAGACAGCGCCCGTAGTCAGGATCGAACCCGGGTCTCCGGTGCTGCAAGCACGGTAAGGCAGCAACTCTACCGCTGCGCCACCGTGACACATTTTATATTCCCATGTAGGTTAATTGGCTTGGTGTACAGTATGTGTAAATTGTCCCTCGTGTGTGTAGGGTCGTGTTAATGTGCGGGGATCGCTGGACGCTGTGGACTCGGTGGGCCGAAGCGCCTGTTTCCGCGCTGTATCTCTAAACTAAACTAATCATTTGTTTCAGTGAAGTTGGAAAACCAAGAACCCACTTTGTTTCCTCTTTATCTTTAAGCTGAACTGACAGCATTTAAATTACAAGGGTTGCTTTTAATGGTTGTATTTGCATTATTAATGTTTCTATCCAGCTATTGGGTGGAGGAGAGGAGACTGGGGATAAATCTTTCTATTTAATAAGTAATCCTTCGTTTGCATTTGGCCCCATTAAAATAAAATGAATGTATGATGCGTAGGAATGAACTGCAGATGTTGCTTTACACCGGAGATAAAGACACAAAGTGCAGGAGTAACTCAGCAGGTCAGGCAGCATCTCTGAAGAGAAGGTATATAGGTGACGTTTCGGGTCGAGACCCTTCTTCAGACTGAGTGTCAGCGGAGAGGGAAACTAGAGGTATGAACAGGTACAGGACAAGTGAGAGACAGCACCGTGACTCAGGAAAGGTCAGGAAAGGTGGAGCCCACAATGGTCCATTGTTGGCTGCGGCAGAGGTGATAATAAAGGGATACGAACAGTGAAACTAGCAGATGACTAGGGTGGGGGAGGGACGGAGAGAGACCTTTCACACCACGCCATTGATCTTTCGTAGGTTAATGGAGATATATATATAGCATGCAAACAGGCCCTTCGGCCCAACTCGTCCATGCCCACCAAGATGCCCCTTTCTACATTAATTCCATTTGCCTTCATTTGGCCCATGTAGCGTCATACAGTTATACCGCGTGGAAACAGGCCCTTCAGCCCACCTTGCCCACACTGGCCAACATGCCCCATCAACACTAGTCCCACTTGACTTCCATGGTATAAAATTAAAGCCAGATCTTACAACAATAAAGTTAGCAAACAATGGTTCTTGTAAATGATCGTAACTCTCTTCGACAAATTCAATCAATGTCGAGTCAAACATTCATTTGAAATCTGAGTTCAGTTTAGTTTTTTGTCACGTGTACCGAGGTACAGTGAAAAGCTTTTGTTGCGTGCTAACCAGTCAGCGGAAAGACAGTACATGATTACAATCGAGCCATTCAAGAGTCAAGAGTCAAAAGTGTTTTATTGTCATGTGTTCCAGATAAGACAATCAAATTCTTACTTGCAGCAGCACGACAGAATATGTAAACATAGTACGCTGTCAACAATATAATAACGAGAGTGAAAAATTAGTTCAGTGTGTGTATATAGATATACACAAGTACACATTATCATATATATATATGTACATACACTTACACACCCACACACACGTACACACAAAATAAAACGTCACCCATTCCTTCGCTCCAGAGATACTGCCTGTCCCACTGAGTTACTCCAGCAATTTGTGTCTATCTTAATTTTAAAACTAAGATTTACGGCGCCAGAGACCTGTGTTCGATCCTGACTATGGATGCTGTCTGTACGGAGTTTGCACGTTCTCCCCGTGACCTGCGTGGGTTTTTTCTGGGTGCTCCGGTTTCCTCCCACAATCCAAAGATATACCGGCGTGTACGTTAATTGGCAACATTTGTAAATTGTCCCTAGTGTGTGTAGGGGCAGTGTTGATGTGCGGGGGTCGCTGGTCGGCGCGGACTCGTTGGACAGTTTCCACGTTGTATCTCTAAACTAAACTAACCTGGACACGGCTCGCTTGCGGGAAAAGGAGACGAGTTGAACTTGACATCGTGTTTCGGCACGGACATTGTGGGCCAAAGGGCCTGGTCCTGTGCTGTGATCTTCTATGTCCTGAGCAGATCAAGTCATAGAGTGTGTGAGGAAAACAAACAGATCCTGCCCTGTAGACTGCGTCTTTCAACTCTCCACTGAAATGCTGATAAATAATGCAGAGACAGTCTTCAGGGCTGCCAGAAATGGTAGCTCTGATTTTTTTTATATATAAGGGGCAGGTGTCATATAAACCAGGTGTGATATAAAGATAGGCAGCAAACCAATTGGAGCAATTAGCCGTTGTCCGTCAAGAACTTGTCAGCCTGGGCAGCCAGGTAGCCAGATTCACCAGCAATTAAGTCATCACAACATTCCTTATCCTTTCTTAAAGGCCACACTACACGTCACACTAACATGTCTTAAACTAGTAGTCATACAGTGTGGAAACAGGGCCCTTCAGCACAACTTGCCCAAGCCAACCAACACACCCCATCTACACTAGTCCCACCTGCCTGCTGTTGACTGATATCCCTCCAAACCATGTACCTGTCTTAATGCTTCTTAAACTTGTGACGGCACCTATCTAAAATACCTCCTTCTGCCACTCATACTCATTCCATACAACTACCAACCTGAGAGAGAGAAAGAGAGAGAATGAGAGAGAGAGAATGAGAGAGAGAATGAGAGAATGAGAGAGAGAGAGAGAGAGAGAGAGAGAGAATGAGAGAGAGAGAGAGAGAGAGAGAGAGAGAGAGAGAGAGAGAGAGAGAGAGAGAGAGAGAGAGAGAGAGGGAGAGAGAGAGAGAGAGAGAGGGAGAGAGAGAGAGGAGAGAGAGAGAGAGAGAGGGAATGAGAGAGGGAGAGAGAGAGAGAGGGGGAATGAGGATGAGAGAGAGACCCACCCGCCCCAGCCCCACCCGACCACCCCCAGCCCCAGCCCTTCCCCGTATATTCCCAATATTTTGTTTTTCTGGTTATTACTGATGTTGGGAAGATCATTATTGTTAAAGAGGTCAGGGTGCGGGGACGATTTGCAAGAAGACAGGAAAATGGGGGTTGAATGGAAAAAAATGATCAGCCATGATTGAATGGCAGAGTTTACTTGATGGGCCGAATGGCCTAATCCTGCTCCTAGGTATTATGCTCCTCCGGTCCTCTGATCTACACTGAGCCCACAGCTCAGGAACAGGCCCACACTGTCCTTTATGCCCCACTACAGTTTACTACAAACCCAGTTTGATCCACCTGTTATATCATCCCTCATCTACTTGTCCACCACATGCCTCCTTCGCATGGACAGATGGAAGGAGCCGACGGCAACTTGCTGGGCCAGGCCGACCGACCCTTATATCTATGCCACAGTGGCCATGATGGCGCAGCGGTAGTGTTGCTGCCTGACAGCGCTTGCAGCGCCGGAGTCCCGGGTTCGATCCCGACTATGGGTGCTGTCTGTACGGAGTTTGCACGTCCTCCCCGTGACCTGCGTGGGTTTTCTCCGAGATCTTCGGTTTCCTCCCACACTCCAAAGTCGTGCAGGTTTGAAGGTTAATTGGCTTGACATTAATGTAAATTGCCCCCCGGTGTGTGTAGGACAGCACCAATGTGCGGGGGTCGCTGGTCAGTGGGCCTGTTTCCATGCTGTGTCTCTAAACTAAACTAGAACACCCAGTGCTGGCGGGACACAGCGCCTTCACGTGTGGGAATGACATGCTGTGCATCTCCTTGGGCCAAGATCGGACTTGGAAGTTGCAAGATATCACCGACACGTAGCGACTCTCTGCGCGCTGTTCCAGAAGAGCGTTTACTGTACAGCCGCTCCTCGACCTACGAAGGGGTTATAGGGTGATTTCACCAAAGGTCAAATGAGCGTAGATCCCCCCTCACGTGACCGAAAATTTTAACTGGAGGACATCTCTCAGTTTGGTACATGTAAGTGAATGGGGAAACACGCACTTTCCCACCCGTTAAAAACATGGAAAACGGCCGATTTTTGAGCTGAGATTTTCTGTGCTAGTCGGGGTGACCGTGAAGCACAGCGACCTAAATTTTCAGGCAAAAAAAAAGATAGAAAGTGAGGTAATTACAAGAGGGAACTGAAGGTAGAAAGCAGCGGAAGTGAACAGCTGACATTTGCCGTGGTGATTTTAAGATCCAAAATATCGGGAATTATCGCGTTTGCTCGCTGAATTTCATCAAAAGTAAGTTAATAATGCCACTTTTGATGAAATTCAGCCTTTGCACCAGTGTGATGTGACTGGATAGCGCGCGCAGAACAAGCATTTCACCGTGTCTCTGTACACGTAACAATGAATGAACCAAAACAAAACAAAACCATTCTCCTCAGCTACCCATTGAATGAATGAGTGAATGAATGAATGAATGAATGGATGAATACTTTATTTCACATGTGAAATTATTTTCTTGCATACCAAAGGTGCGGAAAAGGGCCCTTCGGCCCACCGAGTCCACCCCAACCATCGATATGCTCGGACTACCCTGCACACACTAGGAAGTAATTACAATTGTTACCATCAAACCTACATTTTACCTACAAACCTGTCTGTCTTTGGAGTGTGGGAGGAAACTGGAGCAGCCGGAGAAATCCTACACAGGTCACGGGGAGAACGTACAAACTCCACACAGACAGCACCCGTGGACGGGATCGAACCTGGGTCTGTGGTGCTATGAGGCAGCAACCCTACCACTGCGCCGCCGTGCTGACAGCTTCTCGATCAGTTTCCCAATGCGATAACCGTGAGACTTCTTAACTTCACATTTCATATCAAAAGGAAGGCTGGCCGCCGAGAGTTTCATCTCTAATCTGACATTTCCATTAATCTTATTCACTGATAGCATCGTGCTTACGGACACACAGCGAATTGCTTCAGCAGGACTGACAGCTTAGATTTACCAGAAAAAACCTCCACTGAATATGTAATACCAATCTTAGATCTAGCCAAGCACAGAAGGAAAACTCTCCCTTCAATAGGTAAGTCTATGCTGCTCATAATTTTACATGCATGTCGGGCGGCACGGTTTCCCAGAGGTAGAGTTGTTGCTTTAAAGCGCTGGGGACCCTGGTTCGATCCTGACTACAGGTGCTGACTGTGCAGGGTGTGTACGTTCTCCCCGTGTGTGGGTTTTCTCCGAGGTCTCAGAGGTTTGTAGGTTAATTGGCTTGACATGAATGTAAAATTGTCCCTAGTGTGTGTATGATAGTATTAGTGTGCGGGGATCGCTGGTTGGCGCGGACACAGTGGGCCGAAGGGCCTGTTTCCGCACTGAATCTCTTACAACTAAAACTAAAACTAAAACTCATTTGTCGGGTCGGGAGGAGTTCCCCCCGCCACGGGTATCATGTAATCTCGTGCTATCGGCTCCATGGTCGGATAGTCGGAGTGTTGTGTTCAGTTCTGGGCTCCATGTTATAGATTCTATGACTCTCTCACTATGTAGGGAGTGAATGAGAAAGTGAGATAACACAGAACTGGTGTGTAGTACTTCCAACATGTGGACTTTGGACTGTTTTTTTAATTCTTTGTAAACTGAGCCAAAATGTGTTGACTGTGCATATGTGGGTCGTGCAAAATAATGTCACAGCATGTGCATACTTGACAGTATGGAACCACTGGGGCATCGGACCATTGAAGTAGGAACGAACTGTAGATGCTGGAGTAACTTAGCGGGACAGGCAGCATCTCTGGAGAGAAGAAATGTGTGACGTTTTGGGGCGAGACCCTTCTTAAGACTGGAGAGTCGGGAGAAAGGGAAACGAGAGATATAGAAGGTGATGGTGAGAGAGATATAACATGAAAGAAAGATATGCAAAAAAGTAATGATGATAAATGAAATAGGCCATTGTTAGCTGTTTGCTAGGTGAGAACAAGAAGCTGGTGCAACTTTGGTGGGGGAGGGATGAGAGAATGCTGGGATTACTTGAAGTTAGAGACATCAATTATCATACCACTGGGCTGTACGCTGCCCAAGCGAAATATAAGATGCAGTTCCTCCAATTTGCGTTCAGCCTCACTCTGACAATGGAGGAGGCCTAGGACAGAAAGGTTAGTGTGGGAATGGGAAGGAGAATTAAAGTGTTTGGCAACCGGGAGATCAGGTTGTCACAGTCTGCCCTCTCCTCATTCTCATCCACTTCACCTCCCAGTACTTTTCCACCGGTCCCTCCTTCTCCTCACCTGCCTGCCTGCCACTCCCCTCTCATCAGCCCAACTCTCCTCACCTGTTGCACTCAGTTGCCTCTGATCACCAATTAACCCGGTATATAGACTCTCCTCACCGTTCACACAGTGCCAGATTGTTCTCAGCATTCATGCAAGACTCTCCAGCGATTTCCCGACTGACTACACGGATTCGAACCTGCCTGCCCCCGACCATTCCGTCCTGTCGTCTTCCCGGATATCACCTCAGCCTTCTGTCCCCGACCACGGCCTTCGTCCCGTACCTCCTGGTTTCTGTCTGCCTCTCTCCTGGGCTGTTTGGTGTATCCCTGCAACGGCTCCTCGACTTCCTGCCTGGCTTCGACTCTCCTTTCGTCTGTCCCTCGCTGGTTTGTTTGCATCGTGTGTTGGATCTCCTGGTTACCGGAACTTCCGCTACCCCGACTACGTCTCCTGCCTGCCCCTCTTCGGAACCCTCGCTCAATCCTGAGCCTCTGTGTGAGTACGGTGTACCCATTCCTGTGTTACTACTCTGTGTTACAGTATCGTAATAAAGTTCATGACCAATTATACCTGCCTGATTCTGTGCTGCTATTGGGTCCAAGCTATACCCGTTACACCGGTAGGTTCAGGCGGACTGAGGGAAGGTGTCCAACGAAACGATCACCCAGTCTAATTGAAGTAGATGGTCGGCATGGACTCAATGGGCTGAAAGGCCTGTTGCATGTCGAGGATTAGATGATTCAAATATTCCAGGCCACAGCTATGCTGTAATTTTTTGATTTATTTTTATGAATTAAATCTACTGTATCCTGTCGGGCAACATATGTTCTACATCATATCTGTTAATCAAATTTACATTTAGACTTTCTGACCATATGTTAGTTTTGTACCCAAACGCCTTATCTTTTTTCATATAAACACGAACGACCTCGTTGAATTTGTGTTTGATTATTTGCTAAACATTGACGGCCAGGAAATGTTCACTGCCTGCCCTTTCCAAATCCAAGGCAGTGTTTATGATCAATCTGTTCAATGTTGTCGTGTGTCGGAAGGAACCGCGGATGGCGATTTAAACCACGGATAGACGCAAAATACGGCCGTGAGCCAGCAGGTCAGGCAGCGTCTCTGGAGCTGCCTTTTCCTTCTATTATTTATTATATAAAAGAATATGTGTGTTATGATTGTGTTTATAATTTGTTTTGTTGTTTGTCTTTTGCACAAACGTCCGCGAGCATTGCCACTTTCATTTCACTGCACATCTCGTATGTGTATGTGACAAATAAACTTGACTTGACTTGACTTAATGCATTAATGCATTTCGTTGTCTCTGTACTGTACACTGACAATGACAATTAAAATTGAATCTGAATCTGACTTGACTTGACTTGACTTGGAGAAAAGGAATAGGTGACATTTCGGGTTGGGACCCTTCAGACTGACAAACCCGTGGGTCTTTGGAGTGTTGGAGGGAACCGGAGCGCCCGGAGAAAACCTACGCGGTAACGGGCACAACGTACAAACTCCGTACAGTCCACACCCGTGGTCAGGGTCAAACGTGGCAGTGTAAGGCAGCAACTCTACCGCTGCGCTACCCTGCCGTGATGATGGGTAGGAGCCTGGTGACTGTAGTCATCTTTCGATGGAATTGGTCTACATTCATGCGTTCGACATGCAGGGAAGAACTGCAGATGCTGGTTTATATCGGAGGTAGATACAAAAATGCCGGAGTAACTCAGCGGGACAGCCAGCATCTCTGGAGAGAAGGAATGGGTGACGTTCTGAAGAAGGGTCTCGACCAGAAACGTCACCCATTCCTTCTCTCCAGAGATGCTGTCTGTCCCGCTGAGTTACTCCGGCATTTTGTGTCTACCATATGATGCATCGGTGCAGAGAGTAGCTTTGAATTTTGTGTGTCTACCATATGATGCATTCAGTGTTCACGGGAGATATTAATGAAGGGCTCTCTGAAATTGTGCAGCAGAAGCTGGTCATGGGCTTAGGAACCTGACCAGGGGAAATGGTCCTTCCATTGAGCAGCTGTTGCAATGGATATTTAAACCTCACTTCGTCCCATCTGAGTCAAACGTCGCTTGCGGCAGCTGGTGCCTCAGTACCCAGTGGAAACCGTTTGGGCGGGTCTATTTTGAGTGCTTGCTGCTTTTTACCAAGTATCTGGGTTGATGCGATCTGGAGAGTGGGCGCCGTGAGTGTTGTCAGATGTGAAGGTGAAGACCGGTCTTGTTGGCAGCAGTGATGACGTGGCTTAGAGTCGTGCAGTCAATGATGCGGCACGGTGGCGCAGCGGTATAGTCGCTGCCTCGCAGCGCCAGACACCCGGGTTCGATCCTGACTACGGGCGCTGTCCGTACGGAGTTTGCACGTTCTCCCCGCGACCTGCGTGGGTTTTCTCTGAGATCTTGGGTTTCCTCCCACACTCCAAAGACGTTTGCTCGCTGAATTTCATCAAAACTAAGTTAATAATGCCTTACTTTTGATGAAATTCAGCGAGCAAATGCGATAATTCCCGATATTTTGGACCTTTAAATCTCCACGGCAAATATCGGCTGTTCACTTCCGCTGTTATTCCACCTTCAGTTCCCTCTTGTAATTACCTTACTTTCTATCTTTTTTTTGCCTGAAAATTTAGGTCGCTGTGCTTCACGGTCACCCCGACTAGCACAGAAATTTTCTGCTCAAATATCGGCCATTTTCCATGTTTTTAACGGGTGTGAAAGTGCGTGTTTCCCCATTCACTAACATGTACCGAAGTGACATATGTCCTCCAGTTAAATTTTTCGGTCACGTGAGGGGGGATCTACGCTCATTTGACATTTGGTGAAATCACCCTATTGGTATTGTCTTTGCATGATTATTGATTATTTGTTTGTTTTATGTTTGCGTCTAGGTATGTTTGCATGAATATGTGCATATGTATATGTGTGTGTGTGAGTGAGGTGTGTGTGGTGTGTGTGTCTGCACACAACATTTGTTTTCTTTTTTTTCATTTATTATATTGTTTACAGAGTCTGAAGAAGGGTCTCGACCCGAAACGTCACCCATTCCTTCTCTCCAGAGATGCTGCCTGTCCCGCTGAGTTACTCCAGCTTTTTGCGTCTATCATCGGTGTGAACCATCATCTATCTGCAGTTCCTTCTTCCTACACAAGATCAGTGTGGGAATGGGAGGGGGAGTGCTTTACTGGAATGACTGGAGGTGGAAGTATCGCGGTGCAGATGTTTCAGCAGAGATGGTGAACGGACAGGTGATGATATGCAAGGAAGGTTTGTGCTGGTGAACTCTAATCGGGTGTGAAAAGCGATGAGATTGAGAGCATAATGTGAAGGCTTAACGGTTTATTATTCAATCAGTTCAACTATTCCATATTCCTGAGTTGGTTTTCTCATTAAACTCTCCCCATGGTTCACCTACAGCCAGCTCCTGAATAAAATTAATTGATATATTCAATGAGGGGTAGCGCGGTGGTACAGCGGGTTGAGCTGCTGCCACAGCGCCAGAGACCCGGGTTCCATCCTGACTACGGGCGCAGTCTATACGGAGTTTGTACGTTCTCCCCGTGACTTGCCTGGGTTTTTCTCTGGGTGCTACGATTTCCTCCCACACCCCAAAGACATAGAAACATAGAATCGCAGGTTTGTAGGTTAATTGGCTTTGGTAAAACTGTAAATTGTCCCTAGTGTGTAGGGCAGTGTTAGCGTGCGGGGATCATTGGTTGGCACGGACTCGGGAGGGTGAAGGGCCTGTTTCAGTGAAGTATCTAAAGTCTAAAGTTTAAATTGAGCTGAACGTCATAGATTCCAACCTGCTGAGTTAACAGTCATAAATTTGGCCCATATCACTCTAAACCTGTCCTATCCCTGTAACAAAGACTGAACTTCTCACAGTGGGAAACGTTGATTCCGCTGTGTGGGATGTTCATGTTAAGCTCTATCATATGCTGTTTTCTTTTTTATTTGTATGGCTGTATGGTAACTCAAATCTCACTGTACCAATCGGTGCATGTGACAATAAATTTGAACTTGGACTTGAACTACCTGTCTAATTGTTTCTTAAATGTCGCGATAGTCCCTGCCTCAACTACCTCCTCTGACAGCTCGTTCCGTACACCCACCACCCTGTGTGGGGGTCGAGGAAAGAGTGTTCACGTCGGGGCCCGTTTCAACCAATCTTTCCACCACTGCGACATTGTACGCAGATGCCGAGGAGTGTGCTCAGCTCTGGCTGAACAACTCCTAATCTTGTGGTGTGGGCTCGCTAAGAAGAAGACTGCTCTTTGTGTGAAAATATTACCCCTCAGATTCCTATTAAATCTTTCCCCCTTCACCATAAACCCATGACCTCTGGATCTCGATTCCCCTACTCTGGGCAAGAGACTCTGTGCATCGACCCGATCTATTCCTCTCATGATTTTACACACCTCTATAAAATCACCCCTCATCCTCCTACGCTCCAAGGAGTAGAGACCCAGCCTGTTCAACCTCTCCCTACAGCTCAGGCCCTCGTGTCCTGGCAACATCCTTGTCAATTCCCTGCACCCTTTTCAGCTTGAAAATATCTTTCCTATAACATGGTGCCCAGAACTGAATACAATATTCTAAATGAGGTCTCACCAATGTTTATACAACTGCAGCATAACCTCCCAACCTCTATACTGATGAAAGCAATATGCCAAATGCTTTTTTTGCTAACCTGATCTACTTGTGACTCCACTTTCAATGAATTATGTACCTGCACTCCTAGATCCCTCTGCTCTACAACATTCCCCAGAGCTGCACTCTTCACTGTATAAGTCCTGCATATGTTAGACTTTCCAAAATGCACCACCTCACATTTCTCTGTATTAAATTCCATCAACCATTCCTCAGGCCACCTGCCCAACCGATCGAGATCCTGCTGCGGATGTTGACAATTTTTGCCAACCTTGTCTGTCTGCATGCCGTGAATTGCCTTGGGAAGCGTTGCTACATTGAAGGAGAGAAGGTTGCTATTTATGTTGTTTAATGGGCAGTCTCTCTGCAAAAACAGCATCCCTTGGCGACTGACAGGAGATCTAGATTCAGATGAGCTTATTATCATATCCACCAAGGTACAATGAAATCTCTCGTCTGCACGGCACTCATTGAATACATTGCGTACATAACAGCGACAGAACAATGATAAATACAATGACAAATACAAACAGCAGGTTGGCGCTTGGATAGAGTGGATGTGGAGAGGATGTTTCCACTGGTGGGGAGAGTCGAGGACCAGACATCACAGCCTCAGAATTAAAGGACGTTCCTTTAGGTAGGAGATGAGGAGGAATTTCTTTAGTCAGAGGGTGGTGAATCTGTGGAGTTCATTGCCACAGACGGCTGTGGAGGCCAAGTCAATGGGGCGCAGTGGCGCAGCGGTAGAGTTGCCGCTTTACAGCGAATGCAGCACCGGAGACCCGGGATTGATCCCGACCACGGGTTCTGTCTGTACGGAGTTTGCACGTTCTCCCCGTGACCTGCGTGGGTTTACGCCGAGATCTTCGGTTTCCTCCCACACTCCAAAGACGTACAGGTTTGTAGGTTAGTTGACTTGAAAAATGTAAAAACAATGGTCCCTGATGTTAATGTGCGGGGATCTCCGGTTGGCAGGGGCCCGGTGGCCGAAGGGCCCGTTTCCCCGCGATATCTCTCAAATAAACTAAATTTATATTTTTAGGGCAGAATGTTTAAGAAAGAACTGCAGATGCTGGAAAAAAATCGAAGGTAGACAAAAATGCTGGAGAAATTCAGCGGGTGAGGCAGCATCTATGGAGCGAAGGAATAGGTGACGTTTCAGGCCGAGACCAGAGGTACATAGATTCTTAGATAGACAAAAAAAAGCTGGAGTAACTCAGCGATTCTTGATTAGTACGGGTGTCGGGTTATGGGAAGAAGGCAGGAGAATGGTGTTCCGAGGCAGAGATAGATCAGCCATGATTGAACGGCGGAGTAGACTTGAGGGGCCAAATCTATGATTATAAAAACCAAAGATCCTATATGATCTTTGATAAAAACCTTATGCGTTCACTGCGAAATTAACAATTTACACCAGCTCGACATGTTTCGTTTCGAGGATTAGGCGTGCTGTTGGTTAAAAATTGAAATGCATTGCACCTATTCTACAATGATAAAACAGAGCCCATTATACTGGTGGACATTACATGCGGACCCCTGCTGAGTTTTACTATGTGGCTGCATCCTACGGGATTGATGTCTCTCTCCAGGCATCCGAGGCAAGGACTGAAAGGATTAAAAGGAGCTCGTTACAACATTTACAAAATATTTGCATAAATTTACATTTTCCCGGGAAGGAAGCAAAAAGGGAGAGTTAATGAGCGTTTTGTAAGGTGCTGGGGATTCAGTAAGCTGGGGTCAAAAGGCTTGTACATTGTGTGCTGGGTATGGGAACATGAAAAACTTTTGTTGCGTGCTAACCAGCCAAGAAAGGACCATACGTGATTACAATCGAGCCATTTACAGTGTGTAGATACATGATAAGGGAATAATGTTTAGTTTGAAGATAGACACAAAATGCAGGAGTAGTCTGAAGAAGAATCTCGACCCGAAACGTCTCCAGAGATGCTGCCTGTCCCGCTGAGTTACCCCAGCTTTTTGTGTCTATCTTCAATTTAAACCAGCATCTGCAGTCCTTTCCCACACAATCTTTAGTTTGGTTTAGAGATGTAGGGCAGAAACGGGGCCCTTCGGCCCACAGAGTCCGCGCCGACCAGCGATCCCGCACACTAACACTATCCTACACACACTAAGGACAATTTACATTTATACCAAGCCAATTAACCGACAAACCTGCACGTCTTCGGAGTGTGGGGGGGGGAAACCGAAGATCTCGGAGAAAACCCACGCAGGTCACGGGGCGAAGGTACAAATTCCGTACAGACAGCGCCAAGCACCCGTAGTCGGGATCGAACCTCGGTCTGCAGCGCTGCACGCGCTATAAAGCAGCAACTCTACCGCTGCGCCACCGTGCCCGCCCTTTACCTCTATCGCAAGGTGAAGCCAGCAAAGTCTGATGAAGGATAGTCCAAGGGTCACCAGAGTTGCAGTCGGGCACTGCTTCAGGACAGTGAGATGGGTGCAAAGCGTGTGAATAAGGGAAAAATAACTCACCCCACAGAAGCCGAATACAAAACAAGCAGAAAGTCCAGCAATTATACCGCAGAGAATTGGAAGCAGATGCAATTATGCTCTACAGTTGGCAGCAGATACATTACCAATAATAATAGCAAAGAGAATATTCTCTTGTGGAATGGGATAATCGGTGTTTTCCAGCAGTCTAGAGGATAAACCCTTTGTCATTAATATTGATTGACTATTCATATGAAGGCAGATGGAGGGGGTGACATCGCAGGGGTGGAGTAAAGGGCCTGTCCCACTTGCGTGATTTTTTTTTTGGCGGCTTGCCAGCACCCGTCATAGTCGCAGCAGGAGGCCGGAAATGTTCAGCACGTTGAGAATCCAACGGCGACCAGAACAAGGTACGATTCTTTGGGCGATTACTCACGACCATACGGGCATCACATGTCGACACGTCGCGGGGTGAAGCCTGTACGGGCGTGAGTAGTCGCCCAAAGAGTCGTACCTTTTTCTGGTCACCGCTGGATTCTCAACATGTTGAACATTTTCGGACATCTGCTGCGACTATGGCGGTTGCCGAAAACATCGCGTAAGTGGGACAGGCCCTTTACTAATATGGGATAAAGTGTTAGGGAATATGATATGATTTAGGTCGCAGGTTAGTTTTGATTCTCATTGAACAATAGATCACACTCGGAGGATAACTAACTTATTTTTGCTCTGAAAAACTGATTGGGATTTGTGCAGGATGTTAGAATGGGGGAAAAAAATGTTGTGGGCGGCACGGTGGCGCAGTGGTAGATTCGCTGCCTCACAGCACCAGAGACCCGGGTTCCATCCCGACTACGGGTGCTGTCTGTACGGAGTTTGTACGCTCTCCCCGTGACCTGCGTGGGTTTTCTCCGGGTGCCCCAGTTTCCTCCCACACTCCGAAGACGTGCTGTACAGGTTTGTAGGTTAATTGGCTTCAGTAAAAATTGAAAATTGTCCCTAATGTATGTAACATAGTGCTAGATAGTGCAGACTTGGTGGGCCGAAGGGCCTGTTTTGCTGCTGTAGCTATAAATTAAACAAAACATAGAAACATAGAAATTAGGTGCAGGAGTAGAGGCCATTCGGCCCTTCGAGCCTGCACCACCACTCAATATGATCATGGCTGATCATCCAACTCAGTATCCCGTAACTGCCTTCTCTCCATACCCCCTGATCCCCTTAGCCACAAGGGCCACATCTAACTCCCTCTTAAATATAGCCAAATGAACTGGCCTCAACTACCCTCTGTGGCAGAGAGTTCCAGAGATTCACCACTCTCTGTGTGAAAGAAGTCCTTCTCATCTCGGTTTTAAAGGATTTCCCCCTTATCCTTAAGCTGTGACCCCTTGTCCTGGACTTCCCCAACATCGGGAACAATCTTCCTGCATCTAGCCTGTCCAACCCCTTAAGAATTTTGTAAGTTTCTATAAGATCCCCTCTATGTCCTAATGTCTTTTCTCTGGCAGCTTGTTCCATCCTGCGTGTCGAGGTTGCCCCTTGTAACCTTTCCCCAATCACCTTAAACTTATGCCCTCGAGATCTTGATATCCCAACCCTGGTAAAATAGGCTGCACATTGCCCCTCATGATGTTACATACCTTTATAAGATCCTTCCTGTCTCTTAGTTGCTTTAAGGTGGCTGATGCCAGACCAAGAAGCCCAAATTCACCCTTTATGTTGTTTGGGGCTAAAACTAATATAAGATTTTGACTATGGATGCTGATTGTATGGAGTTTGTACGTTTTCTCTGTGATCACAAAGGTTTTCTCCAGGTGCTCCGGTTTCCTCCCACACTCCAAAGGCGTGCAGGTTCGCAGGTAAAAGCCCTGTCCCACTGTACGAGTTCATTCTAGAGTTCTCCTGAGTTTGACCTGATTCGAACTCAGAGATTTGCGGTAATGGCCGCTCGTCGGTACTCGGGGCTCTCGTGGACATTTTTCAACGTTGAAAAATCTTCACGAGTCTTCCCGAGCTTACCGTGTTTCCCAAGTACCTGCCGTTAGCGTTAGGAGCCGCTAAGAGACGTCCCCAAGCTCCGACGTACCCGCTACGTTCCTTCTATGTGCTTAGAAACATAGAAACATAGAAAACAGGTGCAGGAGTAGAGGCCATTCGGCCCTTCGAGCCTGCACCGCCATTCAATATGATCATGGCTGATCATCCAACTCAGTATCCTGTTCCTGCCTTCTCTCCATACCCCCTGATTCCTTTAGCCACAAGGGTCACATCTAACTCCCTCTTAAATATAGCCAATGAACTGGCCTCAACTACCTTCTGCGGCAGAGAATTCCAGAGATTCGCCACTCTGTGTGAAAAACGTTTTACTCATCTCGGTCCCAAAAAGATTTCCCCCTTATCCTTAAACTATGACCCCTTGTTCTGGATGACCCCTTGTTCTGGATGACCCCTTGTTCATTCTGCTTGATGAATGAACTCGTACATCTCTTAAATAAGTGGGGCAGGGCTTTTAATTGGCTTCTGTAATTGTCGTGTGTGTTGGATAGAACTAGTGTACATGGATTGGTGGTCGGCATGGACTCGGTGGGCCAAAAAGCTTGTTTCCCCGCTGTATCTTTAAAACTGCATCTCTAAAACTAAGACTAATACGCTGTGGCATTTTTGTCAGCGGGCTCTTTGAAGGGAGGTGTCAATATATTTGTTTTAAACCTGCTGTTAAAAAAGCATCAGCCTGAACCTTTTCCAACTTACCCGCTGTTTCAAGGGATCAGGTTCAAGGATCTGACTCGTATATTTAGTTACAAATCAGTTTTGGTGGCAAGAGGGGGAACAAAACCAATACTTGTCTCGGTATGAGCGGGGACCGTTTTACAGCAGTACAAACCCTCTCTCTCTCGACCCCCATCTGCAGCGCTGATCGTGACAGAACATCAGTGAACCCCTCTCATACATGAACGTGAACTAACTTCTGCTTCCTGGCACCTGCCTTTATACACCTCCAGATTCAGGGACAGTGGTTATCAGGCAACTGAACCATCCTATCACCAACTAGACAGCTGTCCTGACCTCCCATCTACCTCATTGGAGACCCTTGGACTATCTGTAATCGGAACGGAGTTGAGGAAACACTTTTTCACACAGAGAGATGTGAGTCTGTGGAATTCTCAGAGGGAGGTGGAGGCCGGTTCTCTGAATACTTTCAAGAGAGAGCTTGATAGGGCTCTTACAGATAATGGAGTCGGGGGATATGGGGAGAAGGCAGGAACGGGGTACTGATTGTGGATGATCAGCCATGATCACATTGAATGGCGGTGCTGGCTCGAAGGGCCGAATGGCCCACAATTGTCTATTGACTTTAGTGGGCTTTAATCTTGAACTAAACGTTATTCCCTTTATCCTGTATCTCGTGGACAGCTTGATTGTGATCATGTATAGTCTATCCGCTGACTCGAATAGCACGCAATTAAAAAGGTTTTCACCATACCTCGGTACACGTGACAATAAACTAAAATAAACTATACCAACACACAAAGTGCTGGGGTAACTGGGCAGGTCTGGCAGCATCTCTGGAGAACATGGATAGGTCTGCCTGACTGCTGAGTTACTCCAGCACTTGTTCTTGAATTTGAATGAGAAACAAGTCTGAGAAATACTCTCAGGGTCAGAAGATGTTAAATGGCTTTGGGTCTCCACAAACAGTGAGTTTAATATTTCAAGATTTCATGCTCAGAGACACTTTAATATAATGTTATGAAAGCCTTCACAGCGTATTAGATAGCAATTTTTATTGTAATGTGATTTAGCTGTATTTATATTGAACTAAATTGAGTCCTAACCAAAAATAATTATTTTCCTTTTACTGCATCGTTTTGATCTACTGCAATTGTTAATGCTTATTTTAAGGTAATATCAAATGGTGAAAGCATCTGACAGTGATCACAGCAAAAGCACAAAGTGTTCAAAGTCTATGTACAGATATGCTTCCTTACTCCAGAGTATGCTGGCTCAGGAGAGGGTCCAGAGGAGGTTTACAAGAATGATCCCAGGAATGAGTGGGTTAACATATGATGAGCGTTTGACGGCACTGGGCCTGTACTCGCTGGAGTTTAGAAGGATGAAGGGGCATCTCATTGAAACTTACCGAACAGTGAAAGGCCCGGACAGAGTGGATGTGGAGACGGTGTTTCCACCAGTGGGAGAGTCTAGGACCAGAGGTCACAGTCTCAGAATTAAAGAACGTTCCTTTAGGAAGGAGATGAGGAGGAATTTCTTTAGCCAGAGGGTGGTGAATCTGTGGAATTCATTGCCACAGACGGCTGTGGAGGCCATGTCAAGGATATTATTAAGGCCGAGATGGAGAGATTCTTGATTAGTACGAGTGTCGGGTTTTGGAGAGAAGGAAGGGGAATGGAGTTAGGAGGGAGAGATAGATCAGCCATGATTAAATGGTAGACGATGGGCCGAATGGCCAACCTGCTCCTATCCCTTATGACCTTATGAACTTCTTCCTTCGTAAGCAAATAACGTCACCAACAAGGTGAAAGGAAATAGAAAAAACATTCAGAAGATAGACACAAAATGCAAGAGTAACTCAGCGGGACAGGCAGCGATTCTGGAGAGAAGGAATGGGTGACATTTGGGTCGAGACCCTTCTTAAAACTGAGTCAGAGGAAAGGGAGATTATTTTTTTTGTTTAGTTTAGAGATACAGTACGGAAACAGGCCCTTCAGCCCATCAAGTCCGGTGCTGTCACCCCATACACTGACACTATCAGCCACACTGGGGATAATTTACAATTACCGAATCCAAATTAACCTACAATCCTGTACGTCTTTGGAGTGTGGGAGGAAACCTGAGCACCCCGAGAAAACCCACGCAGGTCACGGGGAGAAGGTAGTCAGGATCGAACCCACGTCTCAGGCGCTGTGAGGCCGCAGCTCTACACACTGCGCTACTTTTGGGCATTCAGGTTGTTTACATGAAGCAACACCAGCTTAAAGAGTGGACTGTAGAATTGCAGACGAGACCTTGTTAGCTGCAGCACGAGTGACTCAAGCCAGTGGAGGTTTCTCCCTGACATTTGTGCTGTCATTACAGAAACATAGACAATAGGTGCAGCAGTAGGCCATTCGGCCCTTCGAGCCAGCACCGCCATTCAATGCGATCATGGCTGATCATCCACAATCAGTACCCTGTTCCTGCCTTCTCCCCATATCACTTGATTCCATTAGCCCTGAGAGCTAAATCTAATATCTAACCTTATCTAAGGATAAGGGGGGAATCCTTTAAAACCGAGATGAGAAGAACTTTTTTCACACAGAGAGTGGTGAATCTCTGGAACTCTCTGCCACAGAGGGTAGTCGAGGCCAGTTCATTGGCTATATTTAAGAGGGAGTTAGATGTGGCCCTTGTGGCTAAGGGGATCAGAGGGTATGGAGAGAAGGCAGGTACGGGATACTGAGTTGGATGATCAGCCATGATCATATTGAATGGCGGTGCAGGCTCGAAGGGCCGAATGGCCTACTCCTGCACCTAATTTCTATGTTTCTATGTTTCTAACCCACTCTTGGATACATCCAGTGAATTGGCCTCCTGTGGCTGAGAATTCCACAGATTCGCAACTCTCTGGGTGAAAAAGGTTTTTCCTCGTCTGTCCTAAATGGCCAACCCCTTATTCTTAAACTGTGTGACTCCTGGTTCTGGACTCCCCCAACATCGGGAGGGATTTTTCCTGTGTCTAACCTGTGCAACCCTTTAAGAATTGGAAATGTTTCCTTTAGTTTTCCTCTCATCCTTCTAAATTGCAGTGAATGCAAGCCCAGTCTACCCATTCTTTAATCACCTTCTTCTTATCGAGTCCACACACAAGATTAGAAGTTGTCCAGCCAGAGCTGAACACAGAGCTCGGCATCTGCATGCAATGGTGGCTGTCTGGTCAGCATTGAGTATAGAAGCTGGGATGTAATGTTAAAATTGTACAAGGCATTGATGAGACCAAATCTGGAGTATGGTGTACAATTTTGGTCGCCCAATTATAGGAAGGATGTCAACAAAATAGAGAGAGTACAGAGGAGATTTACTAGAATGTTGCCTGGGTTTCAACAACTAAGTTACAGAGATAGGTTGAATAAGTTAGGTCTTTATTCTCTGGAGCGCAGAAGGTTAAGGGGGGACTTGATAGAGGTCTTTAAAATGATGGGAGGGTTAGACAGAGTTGATGTGGACAAGCTTTTCCCTTTGAGAATAGGGAAGATTCAAACAAGAGGACATGACTTCAGAATTAAGGGACAGAAGTTTAGGGGTAACATGAGGGGGAACTTCTTTACTCAGAGAGTGGTGGCGGTGTGGAATGAGCTTCCAGTGGAAGTGCTGGAGGCAGGTTAATTGGTATCATTTAAAAATAAATTGGATAGGCATATGGATGAGAAGGGAATGGAGGGTTATGGTATGAGTGCAGGCAGGTGGGACTAAGGGGGAAAAAAGTTGTTCGGCACAGACTTGTAGGGCCGAGATGGCCTGTTTCCGTGCTGTAATGGTTATATGGTTATATGGACGCTTCTTGTACGTGGAGGTGGAAAGATTGGTGGTAACAGGCCCGCGACGTGAACGCTCTTTCCTTGAGACCCCGTTGTTTAATCATAACGCGCGGTGACCCCGAGTGGTGGGGTCACTTGGGTCAGAGGGCGGAGAGCCACGCATCATTATTTCCTCACGGTGGAGTCAGTCCCAAGGATGCGTCGTCAGTAATTGCTTCACCTGAATGTGATGGCAATCAAACAGCCAGCAAGAGCCAGAGCGTTTACGCAGATCATTACGAGCAACCAGAGAATAGACCGGGGCTACATAATGAGAGAGAACTAAGAATAGAGGCTGAAAATGAGAATCTGTTAACGTTGTTAAAACAGTGCGTACCTAAGGTGAATATATTGACCGTGACGTGCAGGAAGGAACTGCAGATACTGGTTTAAACCGAAGATAGATGCAGATTGCTGGAGTAACTCGGCAGGGACAGGCAGCATCTCTGGAGAGTAGGAATGGGTGACGTTTCGGGTCGAGACCCTTTCTTCATACTGAGAGTCGGGGGAGGGGGAGACACAGAGGTAAGGAAGTGTAAGGTGTGAGAATGGGACATCAAAGGGGATGCAGTTCGTTCTCACATCTTACGCTTCCTTATCTCTGTGTCTTCCTCACCCCTGACTCTCAGTCTGAAGAAGGGTCTCAGAATGGATTATAAGATTAAAGGGCATATTTTGCGCAGTAGAATTACTAAACTCTTTGCATTTTGCAGTAAAACTCTGGTTATTTTGGAAATGCAAATGAATAGGCATTAGTTTCACATGAGGTGTGTTTCACAAGGTGCATGGTGCAGCTGGGAGGCACAAGGGTCCCAGGTTCGATCCTGACCTCGGGTGCTGTCTGTGTGTGGAGTTTGCCCGTCCTCCCCGCGACCGGGTGGGTTTCCTCCGAGTGCTCCGGTTTCCTCCCACGTCCCAAAGACGTGCATGGGTTTGTAGGTTAATCGGCCCCCTGTAAATTGCACACTAGCGTGTCGAGAGTGGACGAGAAAGGGTCTCGACCCGAAACGTCGCCCATTCGGAGTGCAGAGACGGTTCACCAGACTGATTCCTGGGATGTCAGGACTGTCTTATGAAGAAAGACTGGATAGACTTGGTTTATACTCTCTAGAATTTAGGAGATTGAGGGGGGGGATCTTATAGAAACTTACAAAATTCTTAAGGGGTTGGACAGGCTAGATGCAGGAAGATTGCTCCCGATGTTAGGGAAGTCCAGAACAAGGGGTCACAGCTTAAGGATAAGCGGGAAATCCTTTAAAACCGAGATGAGAAGAACATTTTTCACACAGAGAGTGGTGAATCTCTGGAACTCTCTGCCGCAGAGGGTAGTCGAGGCCACAGTTCATTGGCTATATTTAAGAGGGAGTTAGATGTGGCCCTTTGTGGCTAAGGGGATCAGGGGGTGCGGAGAGAAGGCAGGTACGGGATACTGAGTTGGATGATCAGCCATGATCATATTGAATGGCGGTGCAGGCTCGAAGGGCTGAATGGCCTACTCCTGCACCTAATTTCTATGTTTCTATGTTTCTATATTCCTTCCCTCCAGAGACGTTGCCTGTCCCGCTGAGTTACTCCGGCTTTTTGTGTCCACCTATTGTCTGTAACAATGGGAAGAGTAAAGAATGCCAGAGATGAAGAGTTCCTGCAGATATTTATGGCCCCTCAGACACTCTTCCGTCACGGTTCTTGGCTTGAACGCTGAGTGATAACATATTTGCAAACTTGATTCTATTTTAATGCATGGCGGAAGAGGCAGTTTGTCAACAATTGCAAGGAGAACCTTAATTTATTGGCATAATGCTGGGGTAATTTACATCTAAATGCGGTGTCAGGCCATGTTATATTGGTCTCCAGAGTCTCCCTGCTTAAACAAGCGTTGCTTCTGAGAAACAAGAAGCCATCGTAGTGCTGTACAATAGCTTCTATGTTTAAATTGTGGAAACCAGGAGCGGCAGATGCTGGTTTACAAAAGAAAGCATCGTTGCAAATTTTAATTGGAGAAGTCAATGAACATATCGGTATTAACTTCCAATTTCAGGTAGTCCCTGCTCTCTCCCTCCTTCCCCTCCCCTCCCCAGCTCTCGCACAGCCCACTGTCTCCGCCTCATCCTTTCTTCTCCCCCCCCCAACGCCACCCCCACCCCCACATCAGTCTGAAGAAGGGTCTCGGCCCGAAACGTCACCTATTCCTTCGCTCCATATTAGATGCTGCCTCACCCACTGAGTTTCTCCAGCATTTTTGTCTACCTTCGATTTTTCCAGCATCTGCAGTTCATTCTTACTCAAAACTCTCTGGGTGAAGAAGTTTTTCCTCATCTCAGTCCTAAATACAAGATACAAGATACAAGATGCATTTAATTGTCATTTGGACCCCTTGAGGTCCAAACGAAATGCCGTTTCTGCAGCCATACATTACAAACACATAGACCCAAGATACAACATAATTTACATAAACATCCATCACATCGCTGTGATGGAAGGCCAAATAAACTTATCTCTCCACTGCACTCTCCCAAGACTCCAAAATGGCCTACCCCTTATTCTTAAATTGTGACCCCAGGTTCTGGACACCCCCAACATGGAGAACATTATTCCTGCATCTAGCCTGCCCAATCCCTTAAGAATTTTATATGCTTCTATAAGATCCCCTCTCATCCTTCTTAATCCAGTGAATACTATATGACTGTGGCTCTAGCTGGGGGGGGGGGGGGGGGGAGCATGGTGGCGCAGCGGTAGAGTTGCTGCCTCACAGTGCCAGAGATCCCAGGTTCGATCCTGACCACGGGTGCTGTCTGTGTGGAGTTTGCACGTTCTCCCCGTGACCTGCGTGGGTTTTCTCCGGGTTCTCCGGCTTCCACCTACATCCCAAAGAGGTACAGGTTTGTGGGCTAATTGATCCTCTGGAAATTGTCCCTAGTGTGTGTAGGGGATCGCTAGTGTACAAGGTGATAGTTGGTCTGTGCGGACTCAGTGGTCTGAAGGGTCGCTTTCTATCACAATAACAATCATAAAGACACTTTATTAGCCAAGTATGTTTTGCAATAGGACAGTCAAACAAATAAAAAATAACAGAACACACAAAATACATTTTAACATAAACTTCCGCCACAGTGACTCCTCCGCATTCCTCACTGTGATGAAAAAAAATTCAATCTCTTCCCTCTTTCTTCTCACGTGGTCGGAGACCTCGAGCCTTCCGTTGACGGGGCAATCAAGCTCCTGCATTGGGGGGGGGGGGATCTCAGCTCCCCCGAGCACATCGATCGAACACCCCGGGTCTGGGCTGCTCGAACATTCTGCGTCGTTTGAGCTCCTGACATCAAAGTCAAATTTATTCGTCACATGCACCCGAAAGTGCAGTGAAATGAATTTGCCAGCAGCCATACACTTAAAAAATCTACCATCCCTCTGCTGTATCTCTAAGCTAAACTATACTAAACTCAATAGACTGATCAGGTAACATCTCTGGAGAATGTAGATAATGGCATTTCAGGTTAGGACTCTTCTTCAAACTGATCACTCCCAAGAATTTTATATGTTTCTATAAGATGTCCTCTCATCCTTCTTAATCCAGTGACTAACAATGCATTTCGTTGTCTCTGTACTGTACACTGACAATGACAATTAAAATTGAATCTGAATCTGAATCTGAGCAAGAAGGTGATCATCCCCTTTGTACTTCTCAGCTCCTAAGTGTAGCCTCACTGAACTAATTATCAGTACTGCATCTTGGACCACTGCCGTGACGTTCTCCTTAATCGATAAAGCAATACCCGTCCTCTGGCAGATAACATATCCATGCAGAACGTTGGGTGGATGAAGTTAGACTTGCTCCAGTGAAGGACTGGTTCAGCGGGCAGATCTTCAGTGAACCTTTTTGCTTCTGTGCCAAAACCTTTATGGTTCAATACTTCTGGAATCACAAACTTATCCAGAGACAAAAACTTTTGTGAAACATTTTGTGTTGGAGATTGGCTCCTGCAGTGATGCAGTATTTTACATTCAGCATTGACAGGCTGATAAAGGTTTCTAGTAATTGCAAAAGGAATAGGGATATCTGTCAAAAGTGGCGATTGCAGGAAGGCTTTGGGAAATTGTACTGGCCTGTGTAGTTTATCTTTGGGTTTCAGTTCATTCTCCGTGGCTAGCCAGAAGCAAATTGTGGGCGCCACGGTGGCGCAGTGGTAGAAATGCTGCCTTACAGCGTTAGAGACCCGGGTTCGATCCTGACTACGGGCGCTGTATGTATGTTCTACAAGTTTGTACGTTCTCCCCGTGACCTGCGTGGCTTTTCTCCGGGTGCTCCGGTTTCCTCCCACACTCCAAGGACGTACAGGTTTGTAGGTTCATTGGCTTGGTGTAAATGTAAGATTGCCCCGAATGTGTGTAAGATAGTGTTAGTGTGGTCGGCGCGGACTCAGTGGGCTGAAGGGCCTGTTTCCGCGCTGTATCTCTTAACTAAACAGAACTAAAAAAAATGAATTTAATGGACTGTTGTTCCCAGTCACTTAGACTAATAACAGTAATTGTGTGCTTCTGTGACATTAGAGGCAGTCTGGCACATGGATACATAATGATCAATTTTGAGAAGGAATAAATAGACTTGCTTTCAACTAAGTTGTGAGCTCAGAGATTTAGTTCAAAACCCGCACTGGGAAAGATGATTATTTAGAATGGCACTTCAGTATAGCTTGTGTACACTGTAAATCTATCCTGTATCTGTAAACTGTGGACCGCTCGATTGTAATCATGTATTGTCTATCCGCTGGCTGGTTAGCATGCAACAAAAGCTTTTCACTGTACCTCGGTACAAGTGACAATAAACTAGACTGAACTGAACTGGTACTGAACAGTGGCTGAGATTCATATTTCCTGTGTGGTAATGGGTTTACTCAGTCTATTGAGCCATGATTGAATGGGGGAGTAGACTTGATGGGCCGAATGGCCTAATTCTGCTCCTATTACATATGAGCTTATGAATAAACGGAGTCTTCAGCTGAAGTCGGTAGAAGGGTTCCAACACAAAACGTCACCTATTCCTTTTCTCCAGAGATGCTGCCTGACCCGATGAGTTACTCCAGCACTTTGTGCCTATCTTCGAGTCTCGAATGAATGAAGAAGAATGAATGAATGAAATTGAATGGATGAATGAATGAGTTTATTGGCCAAGTATTCACATACAAGGAATTTGCCTTGGTGCTCCGCCCGCAAGTGACAACATGACATACGGTGACAGTTAGGAATGACACATAAAATATAAAACATTAATAATAAAAAATTATCGATTAAACATGATAACTCAAATATCACTGTACCTTAAGTGGTCCTTGTGATAATAAATGTGAACTTAAACTTGACTGAACTAAAATGCTTTTCACTGTACCTCGGGCAATAGTGAACTAAACTAAACTAAATTGAAAATGTTGTAGCCTTTATCCTCTATCTGTACACTGTGGACAGTCAGCTTGACTGTAGTCATGTGCTGTCTAGTCCAGGACTGAACAGCACGCAACAACAAGCTTCTCAATGTGCCTTGGTAAACGTGACAATAACAAACTAAACTAAAGAAAACTGAACTAAAATAAACATTAGACAATAGGTGCAGGAGTCGGCCATTCGGCCCCTCTAGCCAGCACCGCCATTCAATGTGATCATGGCTGATCATCCACAATCAGTACCCCGTTCCTGCCTTCTCCCCCAATGACACATAAAACATTAAGCATTAATAATAAAACATTATCGATTAAACATGTGAATTAAATAAAACACGAGAGCAAAAGGAGGCGACAGACTTTTGGTTGTTGAGTGGATCTACTACAGTCTGATGTTGTCTCATTCTGGAAGCAACCTGATGCTTTCCCACTGATTGAACAGACACTGGAAACTCACTTCAGTGAGAAACATTAGAAAAAGCTGTGTCATTAAATGCCTGCAGAGCAGTAATGACCTGGCAACAGAAATGTGTCTCTGATTGATTTCCCTCGCAGACAGCAGTCCTCCTGAAGACTTGCTTCTTTCGTCATCCGCAGAGTATTCAACAGTAATGAATCTGAGTGAACAGTGGTTGCAACAGAGCTGAAAATGTAACACTGCCATTAAGCTGGGAGATTTCACTTTGTGTACATTCAATGTGGTGGTTAAGCAAAATAAATGGTTTCTTATGGTCTTTAACTTGGGATGTCATTTTTCTTCACTTTGTCTTCATGATGCCTAAAGCATTTTTTTAAGCTGTTTAGTTTAGAGATACAATGTGGAAACAGGCCCTTCAGCCCACTGAGTCCACGCCGACCAGCGATCCCCGTACGCTAAAGGGCCTGTCCCACTGAGGCGTTTTTCAGCGGACTGCCGGCGACTGTCAAGTTCGCGGCACTCGCCTGAAAAACCAGGAACTGGAACGGCGACTGTCAGAGTGGAACACGCACGCACACACACACGCACGCACGCGCACACACACACGCGCGCACACACGCGCGCACACATACACACACACACACACATCTCTGCTAAAACGTCTGCACCGTGATACTTCCACCTCCAGTCATTCCAGTAAAGCACTCCCCCTCCCATTCCCACACTGATCTTGTGTAGGAAGAAGGAACTGCAGATAGATGATGGTTTACACCGATGATAGACGCAAAAAGCTGGAGTAGCTCAGCGGGACAGGCAGCATCTCTGGAGAGAAGGAATGGGTGACGTTTCGGGTCGAGACCCTTCTTCAGTGTCTGTAAACAATATAATAAATGAAAAAAAGAAAACAAATGTTGTGTGTGCAGACGCACCTCACACACACACCTCACACACACACACACGCACACACACACGCACACGCACACACACACGCACGCACACCTCACACACACCTCACACACACACACACACACACACACACACACACACACACGCACGCACACACACCTCACACATACACACACACACACACACCTCACACACACACACACACACACACACCACACACCCACACACACACACACACACACACACACACACACACACACACACACACACACACACACACACACACACACACACACACACACACACACACACACACACACACACACACACACACACACACACACACACACACACACACACACACACACACGCGCACACACACACACACACACACACACACACACACACACACACACACCTCACACACACACACACACACACACACACACACACACACACACACACACACACACACACTCACACACACACACACACACACACACACACATACACACACACACACACACACACACACACACACACACACATCGCAAAGCCTAGATGATACAGACACACACCACGATGAACAGGGAGGTTGTCGGCTAGCACAGTGTACGGCAGGTCCTTTAAAAGAGGGGGGATGGGGAAGGGGGGGGAGAGGAGAAGGAGTGGTGACAATTATAAGAAGCCAGACAACTTTTAATAAGCCAGAGATACACAGCTGTGAAGTTTGGCGGACATTTAACATTACCAGTCAGTTATCCTTGGTTCTGAAAACTCGTGCTTACGTTTTCTTTCCCCAATGAGCCAATGAAAATGACGGGTCAGCAAAGGCGTTGACCCTTGACTACCCCCAACTACGTGGTGACCCCACTACAACTACACCTACGGCTACAGGATTATCGATTTTCTCCATGGCAAACAATTTTTGGTCGCAGAAATTTTTTAACATGTTGAAAAATTTGCGACGGCCATACTGAGGCCGCGAATAGTTTCCAGAATGCGGGAACTCCTCCCGACCATGAAGGAGACTCACCAGAGACCACCAGCGAACATGAGGCGAGCGCAGAGTCTCCTGCACTCGCCTAAAAAGTTGCCTAGGTGGGACAGGCCCTTGACACAAATCCTACACACACTAGGGGACAATTTGCACAAACACCAAGCCAACTAACCTACAAATCTGCGCGTCTTTGGAGTGTGGGAGGAAAACGAAGATCTCGGAGAAAACCCACGCAGTCACGGGGAGAAAGTACAAATAAGAAAGCACCTGGAGTCAGGATCGAACCTGGGTCTCCAACGCTGTAAGCACTGTAAGCGACCCGAAACGTCACCCGTTCCTTCTCTCCAGAGATGCTGCTTGAGTTGCTCCAGCATTTTGTGTCTGCTCACGGCACCTTTTGTTCTTATGAAGAAAGACTGGATATACTTGGTTTATACTCTCTAGAATTTAGGAGATTGAGAAGGATCTTATAGAAACTTACAAAATTCTTAAGGGGTTGGACAGGCTAGATGCAGGAAGATTGTTCCCGATGTTAGGGAAGTCCAGGACAAGGGGTCACAGCTTAAGGATAAGGGGGATATCCTTTAAAACCGAGATGAGGAGAACTTTTTTCACACAGAGAGTGGTGAATCTCTGGAACTCTCTGCCACAGAGGGTAGTTGAGGCCAGTTCATTGGCAATATTTAAGAGGGAGTTAGATGTGGCCCTTGTGGCTAAGGGGATCAGGGGGTATGGAGAGAAGGCAGGTACGGGATACTGAGTTGGATGATCAGCCATGATCATATTGAATGGCGGTGCAGGCTCGAAGGGCCGAATGGCCTACTCCTGCACCTACTTTCTATGTTTCTATGTTTCTATGTTCTTTCGTGTGTGGCTGGGAGTGGAAGAGAATGAGAGTGTGAGTGTGAGTGTGAGAGTGAGTGTGAGAGTGAGAGTGACAGAGAGAGAGAGTGAGAGTGTTATTCTTCCCCGTAAGAGTTCACCTTATGACGTGCCAAACATTTCTCCAACTTCAAGTAACCGTTGCATTCCCTCTCTCTCCATCCCTCCCCCACCCATCACACCAGCTTCTCGTTCTCACCTAGCAAACAGCCAACAACAGCCTTTATCATTGTTACTTTTTTGCAAATCTTTCATTCATTTGTTCTATATCTCTCCGTATCACCATCTATATCTCTTGTTTCCCTCTCCCCCGACACTCAGTCTGAAGAAGGGCCTCGACCCGAAATATCCCCCATTCCTTCACTCCAGAGATGCTGACTGCATGTAGACACAAAATGCTGGAGTAACACAGCGAGTCAGACAGCATCTCTGGAGAAACGTATAGATGTGAGTCGAGGCCCTTCTTCAGACCGTTCTTGACCCGAAAAGTCACCTATTCTTTTTTCTCCTGAAATGCTGCCTGCCCCGCTGAGTTACTCCGGCATTTTGCGCCTATCTACGGTTTAAACCAGCATCTGCAGTTCCTTCCTGCAGTACAAAAAACCATCTTATCCAATACACTCGATCGACTTAGCCAGCAATGATGCACTGGTACACTTACTTCCCTGAGTTAGATGTTCATCAGTTGAAGTATCACTCGAGAGAATATGCTGAGTACAGTGTGTACTGTGTATATTGTGATCAGACCTCTGTAAGATCCTTCTATAAACAAGACAGACACAAAGAGCTGGAGTAACTCAGCGGGACAGGCAGCATCTCTGGAGAGAAGGAACGGGTGACGTTTCGGGCCGAGACCCTTCTTCAGATAAGACGGCAGACCTGACTCTAACATGCCTAACATTGTGGACATAAGGGTTTTTTCTCTAGAACTGTTATAGACAATAGGTGCAGGAATAGGCCATTCGGCCCTTTGGGCCAGCACCGCCATTCAATGTGATCATGGCTGATCATTCCCTATCAGTACCCCGTTCCTGCCTTCTCCCCATATCCCCTGACTCCGCTAGCTTTAAGAGCCCTATCTAGCTCTCTCTTGAAAGTACCCAGAGAACCCTATAGACAATGGGTGCAGGAGTAGGCCTTTCGGGCCTCTTGCCTGCCTGCTTCAAAGGGATCTTGATTTGGGGGCCTCCAAAATTGAATTATTTTTTTTTTTTTTTTTTCAAAAAATTTATTCAATTATTAAAAAATAATATTTACACTACAATAAAACAAGCCAGAACCCACCACCATAAATACAATACAAACATATATCCATAATAAACTATTATACAATTATGATACAATCCTTATTGAGGATACATTCAACACCCTGCGGAGCCCAGCGGTCCCGGAACTCCCTCAGGGTGCCCACAGACAGGGCGTATTCCCTTTCTAATCCCACCTGGGCACGGACGTAACCCCGGAAAAGGGGCAGGCAGCTGGCTCGTGTAGAGCCCTCCGCCGCCTGGCGCCGTGACTCGCGGATGGCCAGCTTGGCCAGGCCCAGGAGCAACCCAACCAGGACATCTTCAGCCCTACCCTCTCCCCTACGCACAGGGTGTCCAAAGATGAGGATGGTGGGTGAAAAATGCAGCCAGAAGGCAAGGAGCAGCCCCTTTAGATATTCAAACAGTGGCTGCAGCCTCACGCACTCCATGTACACGTGGTACACAGACTCTTCCAGCCCGCAACAGTGGCAGGCGGCTGGCGAGTCTGTGAACCGCGAGAGAAACAGGTTGCAGGGAACTCCTCGGTGCAATACCCTCCACCCCAGGTCCCCAATGTAGAGGGGGAGAATCCCTGCGTAGAGGGACCCCCACCGGGGGCCCCCCTCATGACCGGAAGGCAACACTGACCGCCACTTGGTGTCCGGACGGTGGACCATCCAAAATTGAAATTGGCCTGGGCCTCAGTTCATCTCTGAGTGGGCCTGAAGTAGCACAATCATTGAATGCTGCAATGGGAGTAAACCTATTTGTTTGGACTGTACTTTAGACTTTAGACATACTGATTGAAACAGGCCCCCCAGCCCACCGAGTTCGCACATACCAGCGATCCCTCCATACACTCACACTACCCTACACACCAGGATAAATGTATAATTTTTACCAAAGCCATTATCCTACAAACCTGTACGTCTTTGGACAGTGGGAGGAAACTGGAGCACCCAGAGAAAACCCACGCAGTCATGGGGAGAATGTATAAACTCTGTGCAGACAGCACCTGTAGTCAGGATCGAACCCGGGACTCTGGCACTGGTCATAAGGAATAGGAGTAGAATTAGGCCATTCGGCCCATCAAGTCTACTCCACCATTCAATCATGGCTGGTCTCTGGAACTCTCTGCCACAGAGGGTAGTTGAGGCCAGTTCATTGGCTATATTTAAGAGGGAGTTAGATGTGGCCCTTGTGGCTAAGGGGATCAGGGGGTATGGAGAGAAGGCAGGTACGGGATACTGAGTTGGATGATCAGCCATGATCATATTAAATGGCGGTGCAGGCTCGAAGGGCCGAATGACCTACTCCTGCACCTAATTTCTATGTTTCTATGTTTCTATGTCTATCTCCCTCCTAACCCCATTCTCCTGCCTTCTCCCCATAACCTCTGACACCCGTGTTCATCAAGAATCTATCCATCTCTGCCTTAAAAATATCCACTGACTTGGCCTAGAGGAAGGCAGCTACTCTACCATGGCGCCACTGTGCAAGACCCAAGATGTCTCCTGTCCATTTTCTTCACAGGTGCTGCCTGACCCACTCAGTTACTCCGGCACTTTGTGTCATTTTTTTTTGGTAAACAGCAACTGCAGTTCCTTGTGTCTATATTCTTTCTTCATTGGCGATGACAAAATGGAGATTGTAGGAACAAACTGGAAAGGTCACACAGGGTTGGAGCTCGAACTAACGGGCGATTTATTAAACTGGTCACGCACCAGGAGACCGGTCAGTATGAGCTGATCTACCAAGTTTGACTTTGGTACAGCTTTTACATTTTCAGATGTTAAGATTCTTGCGAATGGTTCAAGCAATTTTGATTGCAACATGCGCCTTAATTTAGTTCAACAAAGAAACTGATAAGTTACTAAAGAACTTTGGCAATAAAATGCCTCAATTACAGAAACTTGACCAACAATAAAACGAGGTCTTGCACAGAAAGTTGACGAACAGTCTTGACGAACATGCTTTCCTGCCTCTAGCGTGTCCGAACCATTAATAATCTTATATGTTCCAATAAGATATCCTCTCATCCTTCTAAACTCCAGAAAGACAATACATGATTACAATCGAGCCATTTGCAGTGTACAGATGCATGATGAGGGAATAACGTTTAGTGCAAGGTAAAGCCGGTAAAAAAAAAGTATGTTTTAAAAGAATATTTCTTTGATTCACTTATTCGGCTTAAAATATGAGTAGATTGTGATTTGCATTGTCTGGCTTTGTGTGAAAATTGATGACATTGTTCTGGACTCGTTCACTCTGACTACAGTATCTGCTGTAAAGTATTCCCTCTTCCCTTGCTTCGATCTAATCATTTAGCCAACTACCTGCAGTCTGGGCACTATTGTAATACCAAACAAGGAGCGATGACTGATTGTAATGACTCTCCCATAATCATTTTTCCAGGAAACCCTAGCAACTGGTGCAGATTATCATTTTTAACCTATGCCGGAGAAACATGCATGGAAATTTTTATAGGGGGACAATCGAGAGCACATTAACCTACGGCATCACTTCCTGGTTCGGGAGCTGCAAGGCGTACGAACGGCACCAACTAGACAGGATTGTGAAGACCGTCAGCAGGATTATTGGTGCTCCACTCCCTTTCCTGCTGGACATATACAGGAAGAGATGTATCAGCAGAGCCATCTCCATCATCAAAGACCCCTACCACCCATCGCATCACATATTCTCCATCCTGCCATCTGGGAAGAGATACAGGAGCATTAGCTGAAAAACCAGCAGGATGCTCCTCAGCTTCTTCCCGCAGGCTATAAGACTGATAAACGGACTTTGCCCCCTGCCAAAGTATCGCGCACCAACCACCAACCTGGACACACTGCAGCAGAGCCACTCTTGTGCCGCTGCCGATCGGAACGCCTGTTGAATGTTAGTAGAGAGTTAAATTTGTTCATGATATATGTATTTTTATTTCTATTTATTTTTAATGCACACTGAATGGACACTGGTTGAGCAACGTTTTTTTGTTTCCTCTGGGTATGTGAATACTCAGGAAATGACAATAAAGATATACAATACAATACAAATACACCATTGAAAATAAAGTTAATTTCCACGACAAGACGGGAATCCTACTTCAAAATTTTCACATGTTTCCATGCGGTCAAGAACGGAACTCTCTACCAAAACATGGAGGGGACGGGGGGCACAATTTCTTGGCGGCCACGAGCACACGCGCACATTCACACACACGCGCGAGGCTTCGGAGGTTCAATCCAGCGCCAAAAACGGCGATTTTAGAATCGGGATCACAGAAACTTGGGGGGGATGTCCCCCACCTCTCAAAACATGGGGGGGACGTGTCCCCTCTGCCCCCCCCTGGGTTTTCCGCCCCTGCATGCGGTATCTCTAAAGTCTCAAGTAAAGTCTACACGGGCAGAGTAGCTGCCTGTCCCTCTGAGTTACTCCAACATTTTGTGTTTAAGTAAGAACTGCAGATGCTGGAAAAATCGAAGGTAGACAAAAATGCTGGAGTAACTCAGCGGGTGAGGCAGCATCTATAGAGCGAAAGAATCGGCGACGTTTCGGGACGAGATCTCGACCAGAAACGTCGCCTATTTCCTTCGCTCCATAGATGCTGCCTCACCCGCTGAGTTACTCCGGCATTTTTGTCTACCTTCGATTTTGTGTCTATCTTCGAAATCACTTTTGCTGCTTGACTCATCCTTGGAACTACAGGATGTTGAAATGTGACCTTTCAATTGACAGCTAAGTACACAGATGTTCCCCACTGACAAGACAGCCACGAGTGCTGGCTGTTGCACTGGATATCGACTGACTCATCTCACTAAACCACAGAATCCATTTCATTGTCTTTGGCTCGGCTGTAGATCCCCGACTCTGTACTGTGGCCAACAGCAATCACTTGCGGTGCAGAGTCAGCACGGTGGCGCAGCGGCACGGTGTTGCTGCCTCACAGCGGCAGAGACCCGGGTTCGATCCTGACCACGGGTGGTGTCGGGACGGAATTTGAATTCTAAAGACGTGCAGGTTTGTAGGTTAATTGGCTTGGCATGAATGTAAATTGTCCCCAGTGTTAGTATACGGGTAGGCAAAAATGCTGGAGAAACTCAGCGGGTGAGACAGCATCTATGGAGCGAAGGAATAGGTGACGTTTCGGGTCGAGACCCTTCTTCAGACTTTGGAGTGTGGGAGGAAAATGAAGATCTTGGAGAAAACCCAGGCGGGTCGCGGGGAGAACGTTCAAACTCCGTACAGACAGCGCCCGTGGTCGGGATTGAACCGGCGCTGCAAGCGCTGTAAGGAAGCAACTCTACGCTGCGCCACTGTGCGTCCGGCACATGTGACAATAAAGTATTCAATTCAATTCATTCAACTCGATGGGCCGAAGGGCCTGTTTCCGCACTGTGTCTCTAAACTAATCTAATCAAAACAAGCCAAGGCGTAACTAGCCAAGGGGCCACCCACGACGTGATCTCCCGGCTGCTCAACACTTTAACTCCCAATCCCATCCCCACACTGACATTTCTATCCTGGGCCTCCTCCACTGAGGCCCAGCACAAATTGGAGGAACAGCACTTCATATTTTGCTTGGGTAGCTTACACCCCAGCGGTATCAATATTGATTTCTTGAACATCAAGTTACTCTCTCTCCGTCCCTCCATCACCCAAGCCATCGTACTAATTTCATTGCATCCTGTTGAGTTTCACTGTCTGTTTAACTCGTTGTCATCCAGCCCACAGCCAACAATGGACCATTGTGGGCTCCACCTTTCCTTGATCATCGTCAATTTTTTTTCATCTCTTTAATTGATTTCTTCTATATCTCTACATCACCGTCTATATTTCTTGTTTCTCTCTCCCCCTGACTCCCAGTCTGAAGAAGGGTCTCGACCCGAAATGTCACCCAGTCCTTCTCAGCAGAGATGCTGCCTAACCCGCTGAGTGACTCCAGCTTTTTGTGTCTGCCTTTGGTTTTAAGGAACTGCTTCTATTTAACTCTAAACGGATTGATTAAGACAGCTGAAAATGCCAGAACAATTATACATTTTAGTCAGTAATCAAACTAGAACATGTGACTAACCCAATTTTATTAATTGAAAAGTGCCTCATTAAACTGCACAAAATGATTTCCTAATTACATTTGTGTGCAGTAATCAATTCTGTGTAAATTAAAAATAAATATGCATTCAAAGGCAGCTAAGAGATCGGTGTTGGTGTTCTTGCACCGAGAAAAAAAGCTTCCATAACAAAGGGTTGATTTGGGAACATCACGTTTTGTGGATAGTTCAGTTTCTAACTCACTATTTCTTCTCCGTGGATTGTCACCATGAGTGGAGAAGCTTGTGTGGACCTGAGATCCTGAGAGCGATGCCGTCTGGAGCTGTGCTCCTGGTAGGGCCACCCATGGCGGTAAGGTTGAGGGGGAGGTCTCCACAAAGAGCAATCCAACCAAGACCTCCACGGCTGGGAAGGCGGATGAAGGCTGCGGCAGAAAAGGGTCTCCAGTCGTCTTGGACTCCGTGCCACTGGATCCTGACCCAGATCTGTCAAGGACCGTGTGGGGTGGCTGTCTGTGCACCAGTCTCCCCAAAGTCACGCACAGGCGACTCCATATTGGGAATAGCACCCTGGAGACACCATTGGTCAGCCATGATCGAGGGGAGCCCTAAGAAAGTATGTATTGAAACTAATGTAGAATATTGCACCAACCTGTGTTGTACTTGGAACAAATATAACTATGGCTTAAAACTCTGTGGATAGACACAAAATGCTGGAGTAACTCAGCGGGACAGGCAGCATCTCTGGAGAGAAAGAATGGGTGACGTTTGGGTCGAGACCCTTCTTGAATCTCGAATCTCTGTGACAGGGAGGTACAGTGAAATGCTTGTGTTGCTTGGTAACCAGTCAGTGGAACGACAATACCTGATTGCAATCGAGCCCTCTACAGCACAGTGTTTTTTTCTCACTGAACAATCAATGTCGCCTTTAATCATCAGTTTTAATCTGTATCCACATGCAGCATACGCTTGTATGGAAAAGAGACAAAGTGCTGGAGTAACTCAGCGGGTCAGGTAGCATCCCTGGAGTACATGGTTAGGTGATGTTTCGGGTCGGGACCCTTCTTCAGACTGATTGTATCATTCTGCAATCTCTAGAGTGGTGACTCTGTGGAACTCTCTGCCACAGAAGG
This sequence comes from Leucoraja erinaceus, assembly GCF_028641065.1. Lineage (NCBI taxonomy): Eukaryota > Metazoa > Chordata > Chondrichthyes > Rajiformes > Rajidae > Leucoraja > Leucoraja erinaceus. Next base: position 28,335,570 of record NC_073404.1, read on the forward strand.
TAGTTGAGGCCGGTTCATTGGCTATATTTAAGAGGAAGTTAGATGTGGCCCTTGTGGCTAAGGGGATCAGGGGGTATGGAGAGAAGGCAGGTACAGGATACTGAGTTGGATGATCAGCCGTGATCATATTGAATGGCGGTGCAGGCTCGAAGGGCCGAATGGCCTACTCCTGCACATATTTTCTATGTTTCTATGAAGGATATGCAAAAAAGTAACGATAAGAAAGGAAACAGGCCATTGTTAGCTAATTGTTGGGTGAAAACGAGGAACTAGTGCAACTTTTAGTTTAGTTTGGTTTAGTTTAGTTTAGTTTAGAGATACAGCGTGGAAACAGGTCCTTAAGCCCACTGAGTCCGCGCCGACCAGCGATCCCCACACACTGACACTACCCTACACACACTAGGGACAATTAACATTTACACCAAGCCAATTAACCTTCAAACCTGCACGTCTTTGGAGTGTGGGAGGAGACCAAAGATCTCGGAGAAAACCCACGCAGGTCACGGGGAGAACGTGCAAACTCCGTACAGACAGCACCCGTAGTCGGGATCGAACCCGGGTCTCTGGCGCTGTGAGGCAGCGAATCTCCCGCTGCGCCACCGTGCCGCCTTTTTTTACTTTGTTCACTGAATATAAAGTTTTGGAACTATCGATTGAGGTCGTGCAGGTTATGCATTGACATCAGAACTAATGACAAAATGGCTTCCTGCCATTACAAACACCAATATCTTTGCTTTCCGTAAATCATGAGATTTCACTCTTAACTTCCACACATCAATAACCAGTGTCCAGAAATCGATTGCACAAAATGTTTGTGATGCAGACATTTAAATGTCAGACTTTAATATATTGATTGAACATTACCTTAGAGTTAACATTTTGCCATAATCAGTAGTAATCATCAGTGGTAATATTGTTCACAACAGCACAGTCCAGAGTAGACTAATTTAAACCACACTCATTTTCACTTACATAGACTTGAGCATCTTAATACTGTAAGATGCACTTAAACATAAATTAAATATGGCTTAGGGTGACACAGTGGCGTAGTGGTAGAGTTGCTGCCTCGCAGCGCTTGCAGCGCTAGAGACCCGGGTTCGATCCCGACAACGGGTGCTGTCTGTACGGAGTTTTACGTTCTCCCTTTGACCTGCGTGGGTTTTCTCCGGGATCTTCGGTTTCCTCCCACAATCTAAAGGCGTACAGGTTTGCAGGTTAATTGGCTTGGGTTTGTATATTTGATACTAGTGTTAGTTGTCTCCAGTGTGTGTGGGATGGTGTTAGTGTGCCAACACACACTGGGGACAATTTACACTTAGGTAGCAATGACATTTATTTCAATTAACATTACATGGGAAATATGCAATATAATTATTTCCATCGTGGAATCTAATGTTAACACAGAATTTAATTTTCAGTTACAAAAATAGAAATTCCTACATTATTTTAGTTTAGAGATACAGCGCGGAAACAGGCCCTTCGGCCCACCGAGTCCGTGCCGACCAGCGATCACCCTGTACACTAGCACCATCCTACATGCAAGGGACAATTTATAATTCTTACTGACGTCAATTAACTTACAAACCTGTACATCTTTGGAGAGTGGGAGGAAACCGGAGCACCCAGAGAAAACCCACGCAGTCAGTGAGAGAACGTACAAACTCCGTACTGAGAGCATTCGTAGTTCTGAATATTCCCCAATACAGCTCTGTATTATCATCAGATGTTCTTCTGATAAGTTCTGAATATTCCCCAATACAGCTCTGTGAATATTAAGGAGACTAGGTCTGAAGAAAGGTCCCGACCCGAAACGTCACCCATCCTTTTTCTCCAGAGATGCTGCTGACCTGCTGAGTTCTTCCAGCACTTTGTGTCTTCGGTATGAAACAGCATCTGCAGTTCCTTTGCAACAAGTTGCAACAAAAGATTTTCACTGTACCTCGGTACACGTGACAATAAACTAAACTAAACTAAACTACACAAGAAACTGCAAATGCTGGGATCTTGAGCATAGCGCAAAGTGCTGGAGGAACTCAGCAGGTCAGGCAGCATCTGTGGAAGGATTGGAGTCTGAACAAAGGTCCCTACCTCACACAGCGTCTATCCAAACATCGCCACCACAGAAGCTGCCTGGCCCACTGAGTTCCTCCAGCACTTTGTGTACGTTAAGGCAGTGTCGCCAAATTAATTGGTGTCAATTTAAGCATGATGCAAAGTTCACAAATAGGTTTAATAATAGAAATGCAATTCCTAAGAGGGAAATCAATAGCAAATCATTAATGCAATGCAAATGTACCTTCATTTATTTGACAGACTGATTACATTTATTATAAATAAAGCACAGTTCAATAATGTCCCAGCAGTTTTACACAACACAAAAATCTATATCTGCATTTTGTCACCGTGGGAATTAAACATTAACGACTGACATGTAGTGAGCTAGTACTTTTTGTTCTTAAAATTGGAGCCTCCATATAAAGTGAAAGACTTTAGCAGCAATGTAAGCCATGACTATAGAATTCTGTTATTTTCAGATTACATCAATAAGACTAATTGCTATCAACATGGTAAAAAAATTAAAATAATATTTAACTAAAAATCAGAGTATAATAATATTGAACTGAAAAAGCTTCTATAAAGCAAAGTATTTGTGTGTTTTGTTGTATTTTTGAGGGGAGTTTGGGATATTTAGCAACGGAGAGATAGAGCAGGCCCTGGCAGGCCGAGTGCAAGAGTTTAGAAGGATGAGAGGGGATCTTATTGAAACATATCAGATTGTTAAGGGTTTGGACACGCTAGAGGCAGGAAACATGTTCCCGATGTTGGGGGAGGCCAGAACCAGGGGCCACAGTTTAAGAATAAGGGGTGAGCCATTTACAACGGAGATGAGGAAACACTTTTTCACACAGAGAGTTGTGAGTCTGTGGAATTCTCAGCCTCAGAGGGCGGTGGAGGCCGGTTCTCTGGATGCTTTCACGAGAGATCTAGATAGAGTTCTTAAAGTTACAGGAGGTGCTGATTGTGGATGATCAGCCATGATCACATTGAATGGTGGTGCTGGCTAGAGGGGCCGAAATGCCTACTCCTGCACCTATTGTCTATTGTCTATTGTCTATTTTAGTTCAGTTTTCTTTAGTTTAGTTTGTTATTGTCACATTTACCAAGGCACGAAGGGTTTCGGCCCGAAACGTTGCCCATTTCCTTCGCTCCATAGATGCTGCTGCACCCGCTGAGTTTCTCCAGCTTTTTTGTCTACCTTCGATTTTCCAGCATCTGCAGTTCCTTCTTAAACAAAGTGAAAAGCTTGTTGTTGTGGCTGTTCAGTCATGGACAAGACTGCACATGAATACAGTCAAGCTGTCCACAGTGTACAGATAGAGGATATAGGCTTTAACATTTTCAATTTAGTTGACTTTAGTTTACTATTGCCCCGAGGTACAGTGAAAAGCAGTTCAGTTCAGTCAAGTTTAAGTTCACATTTATTATCACATGCACCAGTTAAGGTACAGTGATATTTAATCGATAATGTTTTATTATTAATGTTTCATGTTTTATGTGTCATTCCTGACTGTCACTGTATGTCAATTTGTCACAAGTGGGCGGAGCACCAAGGCAAATTCCTTGTATGTGAATACTTGGCCAATAAATTTATTCATTCATTCGTGCAGGCCATACAAGTCAAAAGAACGCAACACACGATAGAGATCAATGTTCCTCACTACAATGGAAGGCGATCGTTCAGTTCAGCGATATAGATAAAGGTTAAAGGGTGCAACGTATCCTGCAAGATAAATGGCAGCACGGTGGCGCAGCGGTAGAGTTGTCGCCTCATAGCGCCAGAGATCCGGGTTTGATCCTGACCTCAGATGGTGTCTGCATGGAGTTTGGATGTTCTCCCTGTGACCTTGTGGGTTTTCTCCAGGTGCTCCGGTTTCCTCCCACATCCCAAAGACGTGCAGGTTTGTCGGTTAATTGGCTTCTGTAAAATGTCCCGAGGGCATAAAGATAGAACTAGTGTATGGTGATTGTTGGTCAGCATGGACTTGATGGGCTGAATGGCCTGTTTCCATGCGGTATCACTAAATTAGTCTAAACTAAATTAATCTGTGTCTATCTTCACTTTAAACCAGCATCTGCAGTTCCTTCCTGCATATTTTGTTCCGCTTGAGAAGGCGCTGGGGCTGGATTGGCCATATACTGAGACGAGAAGCAGAATAGCCCTGCACTGGACACCGGAAGGGACAAGGGAATGAGGGAGACCCAAAACCACCTGGCATCGAACTGTAGAGGAGGAAATGAAAGCAATGGACCTGACCTGGGGCAGTGTCCAGAAGCTAGCCCAGAATAGTCAGGTAGAGGACCTTTGTCACTGCCCTACATGCCAGGAGGCATAATAGGCAGTAAGTAAATAAGTACAAGATCACAACACTACGGGATTAGTGTAGATGGTCAGCATGGAAGATGGGAGTTGATTCTCTGCAAAAAAATTCATTGATTCTAAAGCATATCATCAAAGGCTGCAGAAGACTTAGCCCAGTAGACTTTTGTTATGTTGTTCCATCTTCTTCCGAACAAAATGCATTTTAATTCTTTCTTCTCTCAGATCCAGTTCTCTTCCAGCGTGTTAACAATTCGAATACACCCGGAGGCAAAAATCTCACTCTCGTTATCCTCAGCCTTGAAAAAATAAATGCACCATTTTGTCTCTGCTGTGAATCAGTGGGTTGCCAATCAATGGTTTTGTGGAGGTGTTTATCCTGATGAATCCAAGCGTCCTTTCATAAGAGGATCAGAATCTTGCGCTGTGTACAGTGCTTTGTAGACTTTAGACAGCGGCGCAGCGGTATAGTCGCTGCCTTACAGCGCTTGCAGTGCCGGAAACGCGGGTTCGATCCCAAGAATTATCCCAGGAAAGTGTAGGTTAACCTATGATGAGCGTTTGTCGGCACTGGGCCTGTACTCGCTGGAGTTCAGCAGAATGAGGGGGGGACCTCATTGAAACGTACAGAATAGTGAAAGGCTTGGATGGAGTGGATGTGGAGAGGATGTTTCCATTCGTGGGAGAGCTTAGGACTAGAGGTCATAGCCTCAGAATTAAAGGACGTTCATTTAGGAAAGAGATGAGGAGACATTTCTTTAGTCAGAGGGCGGTGAATCTGTGGAATTCTTTGTCACAGGAGGCTGTGGAGGCCAAGTCAGTGGATATTTTTAAGGCAGAGATGGATAGATTCTTGATTAGTGCGGGTGTCAGAGGTTATGGGGAGAAGGCAGGAGAATGGGGTTCGGAGGGAGAGATGGATCAGCCATGATTGAATGGCGGAATAGACTTGATGGGCCGAATGGCCTAATTCTACTCCTATTCCTTATGACCTTATGACTGCTTATGCGACAAGTCAATCCTAATGCAAAGAACAATGGATAGAATGGTGTTTCAGCAACTTTAAGAAAGGTATATACAGGGAAAGGAGGAATATGGTTCATGTGCAGTTTAAAAAGAGACATAACGCGCTGGAGTGACAGCGGGTCAGGCAGCATCTGTGGAGAATGTAGATGGACCACGTTTCGATCCGGCACCCTTCTTCCAGCCCGAAACGATGCCTGTCCATGTTCTCGAAGGATGGCAAAGGCTATGGGGAGAAGGCAGGAGCCATGATTGAATGGCGGAATAGACTCCGGAGAGAGTGAAGAGGTGGATCTTCCGGCGGATGAAATATAATTGGGGTCCGTGAGTCTGAAGAAGGGTTTCGGCCCGAAACGTCGCCTATTTCCTTCGCTCCATAGATGCTGCTGCACCCGCTGAGTTTCTACAGCAATTTTGTGTACCAGCGGAATAGACTCGATGGGCAACATGGTCTAATTTTGCCCCTGTAACTTATGGACATAAACGTCTACAGAGATGTTGCCTGACCAGATGAGTTACTCCAGCAATTAGGTAAACCAGCAACTCCAGTACCTTGTGTCTTCATTTCTCTGCGTCTAAGATTAGTTGATCATGCATCATGTCCGGCATGGACATTGTGGGCTGAAGGTCCCATCCCTGTGCTGTACTGTTTTATGTTCTATGTTCAGTTTTAGTTTCACATAGAAACATAGAAATTAGGTGCAGGAGTAGGCCATTCGGCCCTTCGAGCCTGCACCACCATTCAATATGATCATGGCTGATCATCCAACTCAGTATCCCGTACCTGCCTTCTCTCCATACCCCCTGATCCCCTTGGCCACAAGGGCCACATCTAACTCCCTCTTAAATATAGCCAATGAACTGGCCTCAACTACCCTCTGTGGCAGAGAGTTCCAGAGATTCACCACTCTCTGTGTGAAAAAAGTTCTCCTCATCTCGGTTCTAAAGGATTTCCCCCTTATCCTTAAGCTGTGACCCCTTGTCCTGGACTTCCCCAACATCGGGAACAATCTTCCTGCATCTAGCCTGTCCAACCCCTTAAGAATTTTGTAAGTTTCTATAAGATCCCCTATCAATCTCCTAAATTCTAGAGAGTTTCGCGGGAATTGGGGCACAGAGACTGCACTGACCAGCGACCCCCCGCACACTAACAATTCACACTTACACCAACGCCAATCTACCTACAAACCTGTACGTCTTTGGAGTGTGGGAGGAAGCCGGAGCGCCCGGAGAAAACCCGCGCGGGTCACTGGGGGAAACGTACAAACTCCGCACAGACAGCACCCATAGTCGGGATGGAACCCGGGTCTCCGGCGCTGCAAGCGTTGTAAGGCGGCAACTCCACCGCTGGGCCACTGTGCTACCTATGAGTGTCGTCCTTACGGCCACGTGCAATGCAGCTGCGGACGCTGGGAGAGCAAGGAACAATCATTTTGTATCGTCCACGTATTTAGCAGTAAAGGTTTCGTTCCCCGAGCTACAAGGAGCTCTAAGAGCTCTCACTGCAAGTAACATCCGCATCAGAGATTTCCCCACGGAATCCAGATGGGTGAAAACGCAGTTAAGCCAAATAAACAGTCACGCGGCAGTCTAAATATAGACACAAAGTGCTGGAGTAACTGAGCGGGTCAGGCAGCATCTCTGGAGGGAAAGGATGGGTGACGTTTCGGGTCAGAACCCTTCATCAGACTGAAATAGAGGGGAGGGAGGGGAGAACTGGAGGTCAGAAATGGCCAGAACAAATCAGGGCCGGAAGTCGACTCTTATAACACCAGTTCTTTAAACCCCCACCTGATTATCATAACTGGGTATTTTTAAAGGGGAGATTTGTGATTAGTAACGTCATCCATGGTTCTGGGGAGAAGGCAGGGGAATGGGGTTGAGAGGGAAAGATAGATCAGCCATGACTGAATGGCTTCACCATGGTTGAGTTGATGGGCCGAATGGCCTCATTGCCTTGACTTATGAACTTATAACAACATAAGTTATCCTTACCCGATTGTGCCTTAAACAGATTTTCCATTCCATGTCATTGGAGCAGATGGAGGCCATTCGGCCCATCAAGTCTACCCCGCCATTCAATCAGGGCTGATCCACCTTTCCCTCTCAGCCCCGTTCTCCTGCATTCTCCCCGTAACACTTGGCACCATTGGGTTCACTCAGGGCTGATCCACCTTTCGCCCAATCTCAGCCAACCAGTTCTACTAGAATGTTGCCTGGGTTTCAACAACTAAGTTACAGAGAAAGGTTGAATAAGTTAGGTCTTTATTCTCTGGAGCGCAGAAGGTTAAGGGGGGACCTGATAGAGGTCTTTAAAATGATGAGAGGGATAGACAGAGTTGATGTGGACATTTTCCCTTTGAGAATAGAAAACAAGAGACAATAGGTGACAGGTTTAGGGGTAATATGAGGCCATTCGTCCCCAGTTGGTGAGCCTGCACCACCATTCAAAAATTTGGATAGGCATCATGGCTGATCATCAGGCAGGTGGGACAATCAATAACCCGTGGACCTGCCTTCTTTCCATATTGTTATATGATGGTCCACAATAGATGCAGCCCCCTTCGAGCCAGCTCTATCTAACTCTCTCCCCACATAAATAACCATCCAGTGATCCCTTCATGGCATCCAGTGAATGGCTTTCTGCCTTCTGTGGCAGAGAATTCCACAAATTCACAGCACTCGGGGTGAGAGGTTTTTTCTCATCTCAGTTTTAAATGGCCTCCCCTTTAATCTTAGACTGTGGCCCCGGTTCTGGACTTGCACAACATTTGGAACATTTTTCCTGCATCTAGCTTGTCCAGTCCTTTCATAACTTTATACATGTCTATAAGAAACCCCTCTCATCCTTCTAAATGAAATATTTCACATGAAAAACTATGTATGAATGTAGCTAGTTTGTTTTATCACGGTAATTATTTTACTTTCAGATAGTATTTAGTTACCCCCCATTAATTTAATGATATTTTATCTTAAGTTTCCAAATTCATGTATAACAACACTCCCTGAAGGGTACTCAGCATCTTAATGTTCCCACTCACTCCAAATTCTCTTTATATCCACTGGAAGTTTCAAAACACACGCTCAATCCATCATTTCAGTAATCTGCTTCTTTGTTTAGTTTTTAGTTTAGCTTGGAGGTACAGCACGGAAACAGGCCCTTCGGCCCTTCGAGCCAGCACCGCCATTCAAAAAAAAAAATGTGATCATAGCTGATCACCCCCAGTCAGTACCCCGACCCTGCCTTCTTCCCATATCCTCTGACTCCGCTATCTTTATGATATCTAGCTCTCTCTTGAAAGCATCCAGAGAACTGGCCTCCACCGCCCTCTGAGGCAGAGAATTCCACAGACTCACAACTCTCTGTGAGAAAAAGTGTTTCCTCGTCTCCGTTCTAAATGGCTTACCCCTTATTCTTAACCTGTGGCCCCTGGTTCTGGACTCCGCCAACATCTCCTGAGTCCACGCCAACCATTGATCCCCGCACACTAATACTGTCCTGCACACACTGGGGACAATTTACAATTTTACCGAAGCCAATTAGCCTACAAACCCGGAGAAAACCCACACAGGTCACAGGGAGAACGTGCAAACTCCGTACAGACAGCACCCACAGTCAGGATCGAACCCGGGTCTCTGGCGCTGTGAGGCAGCAACTCTACCGCTGCGACACCGTGCCGCCCATACATCTTCTAAAGCTCTTCCTTGTAAATCCAATATCTTTCAATATTTGTGTCTGTTCTTGCTGACAAAGGAATCTTTTTAGTTTGGGATAAAGGTAAATAAATTGACTCTGTTCCAATGTTCGCGCTGAACATCATTTCAGACGGTCTCATGAGGAAGATCTTTCCAGCAACACATTTATATTAATATCCTGCTCTTTAGATCGTATGTTCATCTGTCATTGTCGTTATTGATGGTATTTAACTCCCTCTGTGTGCGGACTGGATAATTGTGGACGCAGCCCAGACCATCACACAAACCAACCTCCCTTCCATAGGCCCCATCTACACCTCACGCTGCCTCGGCAAGGCCAGCAGCATCATCAAGGACCAGTCGCACCCCAGCCACTCCCTCTTCTCTCCTCTCCCATCGGGCAAAAGAGGACATGACTTCAGAATTAAGGGACAGATGTTTAGGGGTAATATGAGGGGGAACTTCTTTACTCAGAGAGTGGTAGCGGTGTGGAATGAGCTTCCAGTGGAAGTGGTGGAGGCAGGTTCATTGGTATAATTTAAAAATAAATTGGATAGGCATATGGATGAGAAGGGAATGGAGGGTTATGGTATGAGTGCAGGCAGGTGGGACTAAGGGGAAAAAAAGTTGTTTGGCACGGACTTGTAGGGCCGAGATGGCCTGTTTCCGTGCTGTAATTGTTATATGGTTATATGGTTATATGGTTAAAAGGTACAGAAGTGTCGAAATGCACACCTCCAGATTCAGGAACAGTTTCTTCCCAGCTGTTATCAGGCCACTGAATCATCCTACCACAACCAGAGAGCAGTCCTGAACTACTATCTACCTTGTTGGTGACCCTAAAAACTGGAGAAACCCAGCGGGTCAGGCAACATCTGGAAAGAAAAGGAATAGGTGGCATTTCGAGTCGAGACCCTCGTTCAGTGAGAGTCAGGGGAGAGGGAAATGAGAGAATAGACGGTGATGTAGAGAGATATAGAACAAATGAATTGAAAGATGTGCAAAAAAGTAACAAAGATAAAGGAGACAGGCCATTGTTAGCTGTGGGCGAGGTGAAAAGGAGTTACTGACAATGAAACTTAACAAGCTGACTTTGAAACTGGAACAACGCGTGGGGGGGAGGGGCGGAGAGAGAGGGGATGGAAGGGATATGTGAAGGTAGAGAAATCAATATTGGTTTGTAGCAGCACCACAGAAAATGAGAAAACCCACGTGGTCACTGGGAGAGCGTGCAAACTCCGTACAGACAGCACCCTGGATTCAGGATCCGGGGTAATTGAATACAAACTGAGAGCAAAATGATTATTCTAATGAAAACAAACAGCCTACATTCATAGACTGGGTCCCTGGCGCTGTAAGGCAGCAACTCTAGCGATGCGCCAAACCAAACATCCACTTATACCCCCTATTAGTCTGAGGAAGGGTTTCGCCCCGAAACGTCACCTATTTCCTTCGCTCCATAGATGCTGCTGCACCCGCTGAGTTTCTCCAGCATTTATGTGTACCATCCACTTTATAAATGTGTAGGAAGGAACTGCAGATGCTGGTCTACACCGAAGATAGACACAAAACGCTGGAGCAACTCAGCCGGACAGGCGGCATCTCTGGGCAGAAGGATCTCTGAAGAAGGGTCTCGACCCGAAACGACACCCATTCCTTCCCTCCAGAGATGCCGCCTGTCCCACTGAGTTACTCCAATATTTTGTGTCTCTCTGCTCCATAAATGTATTTGGAAATTGCCCCTTCGGCAATTATTTCACTGAAAGGAACCAAACATATTATAGTCAAATGAATTTTGCAAGAATCTTTAAGTAATCTTGTGAATCGCACCGTGGGATTGACTTTTAAATTTCGTTGTACCATGTGCAATGACAATAAAGAGATTCATTCGTTCAAGTAACAATCTGAGGGGTAACTTTTTTCCACACAAAGGGTGGTGGGTGTATGGAACAAGCTGCCAGAGGAGGTAGTTGGGGGCTGGGACTAGAAGCAGTTAGGAAGGTACATGGATAGGACAGGTTTGGTGGGATATGGGCCAAATGCAGGTAAGTGGGACTAGTGTAGATGGGACACGTTGGCTGGTGTGGGCAAGTTGGGCACTCTGTGACTCTTTGACAACGGCAAAGACATGCAAAGGTTTTGAGTTTCCAGGAAGGGTGGAAAGAACAACCGATGGATGAACAAACGGACGAGTGAATCGACTCCGGGAGACGAATTACTCCAGCACTTTGTGTCTATCTTCGACTCAAACCAGCATCTGCAGTTCTTTCCCCTACAGACCTGAGAATGGATTGCATGGTAGGTCACAAAGCAGAAATGGGCTTTTTCACTTAACTTTTATTCCATTTATTCATGAGACTCCTCACAAGCTGTTGAATCCACCTTGGTCAGCATATCCTCTACCACTCTCTCTCTCTCTCTCTGAGAGGCTCATGAATAACACATCTATGCTTTTTACCAGAACTGCTCTGTGTGAAACAGGTTCCACATTTTAAACACATAGCCTCCAACAAAAAAAAAGTTTTGCCTAAACTCCCAACTGGTTTTATTGGTTGCTGCCTTATATTTAATGCCCCTTTTGACTGAAGTCTTCGGAGATACAGCGTGGAAACAGGCCCTTTGGCCCGCCGAGTCTGTGCCGACCAGCGAATGCCCCGCACACTAACACTATCCTACACACGCTTGGGACAATTTACAATTTACAGAAGCCAATTGGCCTATAAACCTCTACGTCTTTCGAGTGTGGGAGGAAGCAGGAGCAACTGGAGAAAACCCACGCAGATCACGGGGAGAACGGACAAACTGCGTACAGGCAGCTCCTGGGGTCAGGATCGTACCCGGGTCCCTGGCGCTGCGAGGCAGCAACTCTACCGCTGCGCCACCGTGCCGCACCTCTGGACTGAAAACGGTGCCGTTAAGGTGGTAACTCTTTGCGTACTACCCAGGGTTAGTGACGCTGAATGATTTTACCCAGATTGTATGCAAAAATAAAGAACCCTGACTGTACCGAGGAACATATAATCATAAAGAATGGTTGCATTGAAGAGCAGGGGCCAAGATGGCCAACAAGGTCGATGGTGGTGTGTTCACACGGTAGACGATAAGGTCATAAGTGATAGGAGCAGAATTAGGCCATTCGGCCCATCAAGTCTACTCTGCCATTCAATCATAGCTGATCTACCTCTCCCTCTCAACCCCATTCTCCTGCCTTCTCCCCATAATCCCTGACGCCCGCACTAATGAATGATTTCGTGATTAGAAACATAGAAACATAGAAACATAGAAATTAGGTGCAGGAGTAGGCCATTCGGCCCTTCAAGCCTGCACCGCCATTCAATATGATCATGGCTGATCATCCAACTCAGTATCCCGTTCCTGCCTTCTCTCCATACCCCCTGATCCCTTTAGCCACAAGGGCCACATCTAACTCCCTCTTAAATATAGCCAATGAACTGTGGCCTCAACTACCTTCTGTGGTAGAGATTTCCAGAGATTCACCACTCTCTGTGTGAAAAATGTTTTTCTCATCTCGGTCCTAAAAGATTTCCCCCTTATTCTTAAACTGTGACCCCTTGTTCTGGAACTCTCTCACTAGTGGAAACACCCTTTCCACATCCACTCTATCCAGGCCTTTCACTGTTTGGTACGTTTCACTGAGGTCCCCCCTCATTCTTCTAAACTCCAGCGTGTACAGGCCCAGTGCCGTCAAACGCTCATCGTATGTTAACCCACTCATCCCTGGGATCATTCTTGATAAACCTCCTCTGGGCCCTCTCCAGAGCCAGGGCATCCGTCTTCAGAAAAGGTGGACAAAACTGCTCACAATATTCCAAATGCGGCCTGACCAGCGCCTTGTAGAGCCTCAGATTGTGGCCCCTGAGGTCACGGTGGCGCAACGGTACAGATGCTGCCCTGCAGCGCCGGAGACCCGGGTTCCATCCCGACTACGGGCGCTGTCTGTACGGAGTTTGCACGTTCTCCCCGTGACCTGCGTGGGTTTTCTCCAAGATCTTCGGTTTCCTCCCACACTATTTTTCACACAGAGAGTGGTGAATCTCTGGAATTCTCTGCCACAGAAGGTAGTTGAGGCCAGTTCATTGGCTATATTTAAGAGGGAATTAGATGTGGCCCTTGTGGCTAAGGGGATCAGGGGGTATGGAGAGAAGGCAGGTACGGGACACTGAGTTGGATGATCAGCCATGATCATATTGAATGGCGGTGCTGGCTCGAAGAGCTGAATGGCCTACTCCTGCACCTAATTTCTATGTTTCTATGTTTCTACTCCAAAGACGTGCAGGTAATTGGCTTGGAATAAGTTTAAATTGTCCCAAGTGGTGTAAATGTGCGGGGATCGCTGGCCGGCGCGGACTCGGTGATACCTGCTTCCGCGCTGTATGTCTAAACTAAAAAGACTAAACAAAACTCAGCATTACATTGGCGTTTGAGGATGAATAGTGGAGGAGGTTTCAATGACCACAGTTGCTGTCAGCAGCAGACATGTTTCTGTTGGAGGACGACTCGATCTAGTCCATTGATTCATGAGACCACATTCATCACAAGCAGTGTCTAGGTAATGTGAGCGGATCCCAGCTTCGGTGATTTATGATAGTTGTATGAGCGCAGAAGGTCAAAGAACCATAGACGGTGGCACGGTGGCGCAGAGGCTGAGTCGTTACACCACTGCGCCGAAGACCCAGGCTCGCTCCAGCTGCAGATGCTGTGAGTTCAGGGCAATGAATTCCACAGATTCACCACCCTCGGACTAAACAAATTCCTCCTCATCCATCTACAGATACGTCCTTTTATTTTTTTAGCTTAGTTTAGTCCAGAGATACAGGCCCTTCAGCCCACAGGGTCCGCGCCAACCAGCGACACCCGCACGTTAACACGATCCTACACCCGCTCGGGACTATTTTTACATTTACACCAAGCCAATTAATCTACAAACCTGTACGTCTTTGGAGTGTGGGAAGAAACCGAAGATCTCGGAGAAAACCCACGCAGGTCCCGGGGAGAACGTACAAAGGCTCTGAGCCTGTGGCCCTGGACTCTCCCACTGGTGGAAACATCTTCTCCACGTCCACTCTGTCCAGGCCTTACACTATCTGGTTGCTTTCAATGAGGTTAACCTCCCCGCACCCCCCTCCCCTCCACATCCTTTAACTTCCAGCAAGTTCCAGCCAAAGTCATCGGACACTCTTTTAGTTTAGTTATACAGTGCGGAAACAGGCCCTTCGGCCCACCAGATCGAACCTAGGTCTCTGGTGCTGCACGCACTGTAAGGCAGCAATTCTACAGAATAAATTGCTGCTCAGAGCAGATGGACACGGTGTTTAAGTGAAGGCATCACCCAGACAATTCATTATAACCACCTACCTCTCTTGTCATGAAGCATTTTCATATCTGGAATTTAGAAGGATGAGAGGGCATCTTATTGAAACATATACAATTCTTAAGGGATTGGACAAGCTGGAGGCAGGAAATATTTTGCCGATGTTGGGGAAGTCCAGGACCAAGGGGGTCACAGTTTAAGAATAAGGGGTAGATAGGGTAGACAGTCTGTACCTTTTTCCCAGGATGGAATGATCCTGGGAAATAATAGAGGGGAGAGCTTCATGGTGAGTTGGGCAAAGTTTAAACATAGAAACATAGAAATTAAGGAGTAGGCCATTCGGCCCTTCGAGCCTGCACCGCCATTCAATATGATCATGGCTGATCATCCAACTCAGTATCCCGTACCTGCCTTCTCTCCATACCCTCTGATCCCCTTGGCCACAAGGGCCACATCTAACTCCCTCTTAAATATAGCCAATGAACTGGCCTCAACTACCCTCTGTGGCAGAGAGTTCCAGAGATTCACCACTCCCTGTGTGAAAAAAAGTTCTCCTCATCTCGGTTTTAAAGGATTTCCCCCTTATCCTTAAGGAGATGTGCAGAGCAGGTTTATTACACAGAGGTTGGTGGATGGCTGGAACCAGGTGTGGTGGTGGAAGGAGGTACGACTGTGGCATTTAATCTAGTTTTAATTATATCTGCTTCAAGGGTTCAAGGTCAGGGTGATCGAAACTACCGAGTCGGGGCGGTTGGAACTCTCCGGAGCTCCTGAGTCGGCCTCTTCCTACCAGAGACCGCCAGCTCCGCGATGTTAAAGTTCCCGCAGACTCCCGCGGCTTGGAGCGCCAGTCGGTCTCCAGGTAAACCCGTTGATGTACCAGAGAAACCAAATCAAGTCTATGTCCAACCTCTCCCTGTCTCTAATACCCACTAATCTCGGCTGAGTTCTACTAAACCACCTCCACAGCCTTTCCAAAGCCTCCACATCCTTCCGATAATGGGGCGACCAGAACGCCCCACCGTGCAATACTCCAAACACGGCCTAGCCAAAGTCCCAGAGAGCTGCATCCTACACGAGTTCAGTCAAAAGACTTGCCACTGGGGCGGCACGGTGGCGCAGCGGTAGAGTTGCTGCCTCACAGCGCCAGAGAACCGGGTTCGATCCTGACTACGGGCGCTGTCTGCACGGAATTTGCACGTTTTCTCCTGTGACCTGCGTGGGTTTTCTCCGGGTGCTCCGGTTTCCTCCCACACTCCAAAGACGTGCAGGTTTTGTCGGTTAATTGGCTTCGGTAGAGATTGTAAAGTGTTCCTAGTGTGTAGGATAGTGTTGGAGTACGGGGGGGAGATCGCTGGTCGGCGTGGACTCGGTTGGCCGAAGGGCCTGTTTACGCACTGTATCTCTAAACTAAACTAAACTATAAGAACAAAGGGCCACAGAGCCAACTCCAATTCATATTTCTTGATTATCCAACGCTTCAATTTTAAAATTTTAATGTCTGTGTATTTTTTATGAACAGCATTAAATTCTTTATATCAAAATCAACTGTCAACATCTATGGACTGTCTTTGGTTGTGCGTTTTTTGCACGAGTATTATGATTATTAATTTATTGAATTTTAAAACATTAATATGTATTATTTATGAGTATTGCAATTACAGGGCCGTAAAGCTGCTGCGTTAGAGTTTCATTGGCCATTTGTTGTTACATATGGTAATTAAACACTTGCCACGGCGGCGCAGCCTATAGAGCTGCCGCCTCACAACGCCAGAGACCCGGGTTCGATCCTGGCCTCGGGTGCTGTCTGTGTGGAGTTTGCACCATCTCCCTGTGACCAGCGTGGGTTTCCTCCGGGTGCTCCGGTTTCCTCCCACATCGGAATGACGTGCGGGTCAGATGCGTGGCAGATGCAGTTGGATGATCAGCCATGATCATATTGAATGGCGGTGCAGGCTCGAAGGGCCGAATGGCCTACTCCTGCACCTATTTTCTATGTTCCTAATATCTAATATAGATAATGTGAGGTTATCCACTTTGACGGCAAAAACAAGGGGGCAGATTATTATCTCAATGGGGTTAGGTTAGGTAAGGGGGAGGTGCAGCGAGACCTGGGTGTCCTTGTACACCAGTCACTGAAAGTTGGTGTGCAGGTACAGCAGGCAGTGAAGAAAGCTAATGGAATGTTGGCCTTCAGTATAGGAGTAAAGAGGTTCTCCTGCAGTTGTATAGGGCTCTGTTGAGACCACATCTGGAGTATTGTGTACAGTTTTGGTCTTCTAATTTGAGGAAGGACATCCTTGTGATTGAGGCAGTGTCCCTGAATCTGGAGGTGTGCGTTTTCACACTTCTGTGCCTTTTGCCCGATGGGATAGGGGAGAAGAGGGAGTGGCCGGGGTGCGACTGGTCCTTGATGATGCTGCTGGCCTTGACGAGGCAGAGTGAGGTGTAGACAGTCCCGCCATCCCAGGGATCACTTTTCTGTCCTGGGCCTCCTCCATGGCCAGAGTGAGTCCCACCGCAAATTACAGGAGCAGCACCTCATATTTCGCTTGGGCAGTTTACACCCCAGCGGTATGAACATTGACCTCCAATTTCAGGTAGTCCCTGCTCTCTCCCTCCTTCCCTTCCCCTTCCCTGCTCTCCCACAGCCCACTGTCTCTGCCTCTTCCTTTCTTCTTCCCGCCCACCCCCACATCACACTGAAGAAGGGTCTCGACCCGAAACGTCGCCAATTTCCTTCGCTCCATAGATGCTGCCTCACCCGCTGAGTTTCTCCAGCATTTTTGTCTAACAGCAAACCACAATATCATTACATTGTCTCCTTCAACTTATGCAGAGGTGACAGTCAGGAGAGGTTGGGCTAAAGCTGCCACTGGCTTCCTTGATGATTAGAAGCTATTGTTGATGGTATAGCCTGTCACTTCCCAAACGGCAGCGAGGAATTATTACAGAGCATGTCGTGCTATTTGAATTACTATGGAAACTTTTGTATATGATAGAGGGCAATTATTTTTATATATGAAATAGCAATCGTAACAATGATCTCTGATGACACCCAGTCAATGTAACAAGATCCTATCTCTTCTGCAATTCCAGCAGCTCCAATCCTAAATAATTACAATAGCTTGCTGCTCAGAGCAGATTGACACTTTGCTTAAGTGAATGCAGCATCCAGACCATTGGATATAACCACCCACCTCCCTTGTCATGAGGCATTTTTTAATCTTTTCCCATTATTCCAACTTTGGTGAGAAAAGAGGTCTCCAGTCATGCGTTCAATTAAACCATTATTTTTTTAAATTATTTTCTCATATTTTACACTATCATGGTTTGTGTGGTCTGATCATATGTCAAAGGAGCAGGATTTGGGCATTTAGAAACATCGAAACGTGGAAAATAGGCGCAGGAGTAGGCCATTCGGCCCTTCGAGCCAGCACCATCATTCGATATGATCATGGCTAATCATCCAAAATTTGGGCCATTGACTCTACTCCGCCATTCAATCGTGGCTGAATTATCTTTCCTTCTCAACCCCATTCTCATGCCTTCCTCCCGTAACCTTTGACACCCACTAAACCTTTCTGCTCACCTGTCCAAGTATCTTTAAAAGGTTGTTATTGTACTGGCCTCAACTCCCTCCTCTGCTAGCTCTTTCCCATACACCCACTGCTCGTAGTGTGAAGAGGTTACCCCTCAGGTTCCATTGGCTCAGACCATTCGCCCCAATGAGTCTACTCCGCCATTCAATCGTGGCTGATCTATCCTTCCCTCTCAATAGACAATAGATGCAGGAGTAGGCCATTCGGCCCTTCGAGCCAGCACCGCCATTCAATGTGATCATGGCTGATCATCCACACTCAGTACCCCGTTCCTACCTTCTCACCATATCCCCTGACTCTGCTATCCTTAAGAGCTCTATCTAACTCTCTCTCGAAAGCTTCCAAGAATTGGGCCTCCACCGCCCTTCTGAGGCAGAGAATTCTACAGATTCACAACTCCCCCAACATCGGGAACATGTTTCCTGCCTCTAGCGTGTCCAATCCCTTAATAATCTCATATAAGTTTCAATAAGATCCCCTCTCATCCTTCTAAATTCCAGAGTATACAACCCCAGCCACTCTCTACCCCATTCTCCTGCCTTCTCCCCGTAACCCCTGACACCCGCACTAATCAACAATCTGTGTATTTCCACCGTAAAATCATCCTGTGTGGATGAATGAAGGAATGAGTGTGATGCTTTATCACCACATGTGACATGTCACGGTTAAGTTCTTTGTCTTCAGTACCCTACACGTGGTCTTAGGGTGCTGACAAAGTAACCATGTAGTCAACATGGTCCCAATGGTTCATCTTCATCCTTGTCCTGCCCTCCCCCGTCCCATACAGTGATGAGGGGGTGATCTTATGGAGGTGTATAAAATCGCAACATTACCCAGAATTAAATATGTTTCAAAAGAACTTACTTAATTATGGGCTAATAATGGGGAAAAAAGCTTATACTTAAATTTTGGAAAAATGCTCCAATACCAACAACAAAAATGTGGATTTCAAACATGTTCGAAACACTACACTTGGAAGAGATGAGACTCCTCCTAGCAGGCAAAGCAGATCACTTCCAAAAGACGTGGTCTGCATTTATGGAACTATTACAAGCATAAGGTGCAATAATAAGTTAAAACATAAAGGCTACCAGGACCTGGAATTGGGGGGGTATAAAATAAATTTTTAATAAAAACACGGTCGGTATATCCTTTTTTGCGGAGTTTTGTGTTAGAATAGAGCGATTGATTTTCCTTTCTTCTTTTTTTTTCTTTTCTTTCTAGGGTCTTATTTATTTTCTTTGCTTCCTTCTCTAATTCCTTCCCTAAGGGGTTCTCTTCTCCCAACATTTTCCTGCACCTTCACGATTCTTGCTTACTTTCCTTACTTCTTTTATTTCTATCTTTTTTAAAGCTCAAAAAATGAAGTGGTACAACATAATGTAATGAGATATATGCGATGTATTAATGTGATTTACTGTACTGCTAATAAAAATAAAATTAAAAAAAAAAAAAGGAATAGATCGGGGAGACTCAGAGAGTCTTTTGCCCAGAGGGGGTGAATCGAAGGCCAGAGGACAATGGCAATGGCTCCCAACCTGGGGTAAATTTACCCCCAGGGGCCAAACGCTGGCAGGTGGGACTAGTGTCACTAGACGGGGCATGTTGGTCAGCGTGGACAAGTTGGGCCGAAGGGCCTGCTTCCATTCTGTATGACTCTATAAAAGTGAAAAATAAACTTAAGCCTTAAAAACTAAAATCTAAACATGGTAATTCCTATTGACATTCTCTCCGTTGAAATTAGCTGCAGTTCCCATTGAAGTATAAATCAATTTCAAAATGACTTAATGTGTACGAAGGAACTGCAGATACTGGTTTAAACCAAAGATAGACACAAAAAGCTGGAGTAACTCAGCGGGTCAGACAGCATCCCTGGAGAGAAAGAATAGTCTGAAGAAGGGTCTCGACACGAAACGTCGCCTATTCCTTTTCTCCAGAGATGCTGCCTGTCCCGCTGAGTTGTAACCATTTTTTGTGTCTATCTTCAAAATAACTGAGACGTCAGATATAAGGCTTCAAGGGCCTGTCCCACCTGGCGATTTTTTTCGGCGACTGCCGGCATCATATCGGGGTCGCCGAAAGATGTTGAACATTTCAAAATTCCAGCGGCAACAAAAAAAATGTTGCGACACTTGAAAAAACACCGCGTGCGTTATTACGTCATCACGCCGTGAATTATTCGGTGACCTGATATGTCAGTCAATGATGCCGGCAGTCGCTGAAAAATTGCCAAGTGGGACAGGCCCTTTAGCAACAGTAGGCAGTAAAGATACTTTAAATCCCAATTGCCAGCGTGGACAGACTGCAAATGACTCGTTAATTAATCATGGTGATTGGAAGGGCAGGTTTAACTAACTTCATTTCCACTCAGGTTCATGACTTGATCCCTAGTTACTGCCGTGTGGAGAAATGCAGAAAGGCTATCATATTGTGCAGCGTTGCCATTTAGATTAGTTCAGAGATACAGCGCGGAAACCTTCGGCCCACCGAGTCCGCGCCGACCAGCGATCCCCGCACACTGACACTATCCTACACATACTAGGGACAATTTACATTTACACCAAGCCAATTAACCTACAAACTTTCACGTCTTTGGAGTGTGGGAGGAAACCGAAGACCTCGGAGAAAACCCACGGGGAGAACGTACAAACTCCGCACAGGCAGCACCCGTAGTCTGGGTCGAACCCGGGGTCTCCGGCGCTGTGAGGCAGCAACTCTACCGCTGCGCCACCGGCCCGCCCATTGTCAAATTATTCTTCATAGCAGAGTTACCCTTCACTTTCACCAAAGTTGCTGCTTTCTCCCACTGCCTTAGAAACTCTGAAACATAATCTTTTGATGGGGAAGGGCAGACTTCAACAAAGAGTGTACACAGCTCCCAGTTTCTTATTGGAATATGAATTCCTTCCCTAGGATATGTTTATTGATTTGAGAGTTGCAGATTGAATCATTCTCCTCTCTCCTTGTATCCTTATTGGCCCTGAGGCTAAGAGAGGGCAAACTATTTGCTCTTCTGAAATGCCATTAGTTTAATGTGTTTAAAGTAAGAAATGCTGCTTTTGCCATGACTTTGTTTTTAGTTTATAGATACAGCGCAGAAACAGGCCCTTCGGCCCATCTGGTCCACGCTGACCAGCGATCCCCGCACACTAACACTATCCTACACACACTAGGGACAGTTTACATTTACACCAAGCCAATTTACCTACAAACCTGTATGCTTTGGGGTGTGGAGGGAAACCTGAAGATCTCGGAGAAAACTCACGCTGGTCACGAGGAGAGCGTACAAACTCCGTGCAGACAGCACCCGTAGTCAGGATCAAACCCGGGTCTCTGGTGCTGTGAGGCAGCAACTCTACTGCTCTGCCACCTATGAGATGGATAATATATAGATTATGGATGTGAGCATGGGAATAAGATTGCAAATAAAAAATGGAGCAACATTTTGACTGGCAATAACATATAAGGCCATGGGCAGACCACATTTAAAGTATTGTGAGCAGCTTTGGGATGCTTTGTCTGAGGAAGGACGTGCTGGCGTTGAATAGAATGCCTTTTATTGTCATTCAAACAGACAAGGTTTGAACGAAATTTCATTCCTGCAGTCTTTTACATTGCAAAAAAACACCAAGACACACACTTAACACAATTTACACAAACATCCATCACAGTGAATCTTCAACACCTCCTCACTGTGATGGAAGGCAAAAGTCGTATCTCTTCCCTTTGTTCTTCCCCCGCAGTCCAGCAGTCCAACTGCAGCGTCGAGGCGACTGGGGCTCTCGATGTTAAAGCCCCCCGTGGGCGATGGTAAGTCCCCGCGGCTGTTTAAGCCGTGCCGAGTCCTTTAAGCCCCGTTATTCCGGCGGGAGAAGTCGCCGTTGTGGGAGCTCCGAAAAGTGGTCTCCCACCAGGGACCCGCGAGCTCCCGATGTTTGTGTCCACCGGAGCCTCCGAAGCTCTGAAGTCGGGTCGCAGCGGCGCGCCACCACAGCTCTCCGCACTCCGAAGTCGGCCAGCTCCGCGATGGCGATTCCGCAGGCTCCGCGACTGGAGCCCTCAGGTTGGTTCCGGCTGGAGGCCGCCGCCGGCTCCACGATGTTAGGCCCAACGACACCGGAGACCCGACAGGGAAAAGGTCGGGTCCCCGTACAGGGAAGAGATTAAACGGTTCCCACCCACCCACATATACGCAGCTAAAAAATAATAAATACTAGAATCAAAAACATACATTTAACAAGACAACATTTTTAAAAGACAGACAGACTGCAGTCGAGCCGCTGCCATTAGGTGCCGCCGTACTCCAGAACAAGAGGGTCCTGGGGAGGTTAACGAGAGCGATCCCAGGGATGAGTGGGTTAACATATGATGTGCTTGACGGCACTGGGCCTGTACTCCCTGGAGTTTAGAGGGATGAGGGGGCATCTCATTGAAACTTACTGAAGAGTAAAAGGCCTGGATAGAGTGGACGTGGAGAGGATGTTTCCACTAGTGGGAGAGTCTGGCACAGGAGGCCACAACCTTAGAAAGCAGATGAGGAGTCATTTCTTTACTGAGAGGGTGGTGAATCTGTGGAATTCATTGCTAATGGAATCAAGGGATATGTGGAGAAAGCAGGAATTCTGGATGATCAGCCGTGATCATATTGAATGGCGGTGCTGACTCGAAGGGTTGAATGGCCGACTCCTGCACCTACTTTCTATGCTTCTATGTCTGAGGTCAAGTCAATGGATATTTTTAAGATGGAGATTGATAGATTCTTGATTCGTACGGGTGTCAGGGGTCATGGGGAGAAGGCAGGAGAATGGGGTTGAGAGGGAAAGATAGATCAGCCATGATTGAATGGCGGAGTAGACTTGATGGGCCGAATGGCCTAATTCTTTTCCTATCACTTATGAACATGAGATCGGGTACACGCACAGTTTCTTACCCAGAGAATTGAGAAACAGAGGACATGATTTTAAGGTTAGGGGGCGGAAGATTTAATAGGAACCTGAGAGGAGTGGGAAGAAACCGGAGCACCTGGGGAAGACCCACACGGGTCACGGGGAGAGCGTACAAACTCCGTACAGACAGCACCTGTGGTCAGGATCGAACCCGGGTCTCTGGCGCTGTGAGGATACATTGCTGAACTTTCCACATTAGAGAAAGAAGGAAAACAGTCATTTGCTTCATTAAAGTCCACACTCACATTCTCTTCTGTATCATTTTCCAATTTTCACCTTCAATAGAAATAAGAATTGATCCATCTCTCCCAGTAACTCAAACATAATATGGCAACGTGGGAGAGGTGAGTGATCTGAGCTTCAGTGATTGCTGGTGCATCAATGCTATGTAGAGACCACAGCTGAAGATGTAATCAGCCTTTTACACATGAAACACACCCAATTATTGGGGCAGGCAGATCTCAATCCTGCTGAGACTCTGAATGGAGGTTCTTCTGAAGAATTTTGACACAACAGGATTGATTGATTGATGGCTGGGGCTATGGATCGGGTCGACACATGAAGTCTCTTGCCCAGCGAAGGGGAATCGAGAGTCAGAGGACATAGGTTTAAGGTGAGGGGGTAAAAGATTTAATAGGAACCTGAGGGGTAACATTTTCACACAACGATGGTAGATACGGAACGAGCTGCCGGAGGAGGTAGTTGAGGCAGGTATTATCGGCGAGTGTATAAGATCATGAGATGAATAGATCGGGTAGATGCACAGAGTCTCTTGCCCAGAGTAGGCAAATCGGGAACCAGAGGTTTAAGGTGAAGTGGAAAAGATTTAATAGGAATCTGAGGGGTAACATTTTCATACAAAGGGTGGTGGGTGTATGGAACGAGCTGCCAGAGGGACTATCCCAACATTTAATAGTAAGATTAAACGAGTACTTACCAGTACGAAGTTTGATCTGTATTTTATGAGGAGTTACGATGAGGGATTACGTGAAGAACCCACCCAGCGCGCAGGCGCGGCATACTTCCAAGCAGCGGTGTGGAATCACAGATAGACACTAGTTGAAGTAAAGATGGTGAAGACCAACGAGACATTAGTCCGAATTTGATCTATATAATGAGGGTGGGAGCGGAGGGCACGTAATCCCTCATCGTAACTCCTCATAAAATACAGATCAAACTTCGTACTGGTAAGTACTCGTTTAATCTTACTATTTTACTTCGGAGTCACGTGAGTGACTACGTGAAGACTTCAAAGGTCTGTGATTTCAAACCGTGTAACAGTTATATCACTCACTGCCGAAAGATCATCGAGGGAGGAAGTGGTAGCTAGAGACCAACAAGTTTGTTTAGTTATAAAAGAAATATTTATTAACTATAACAAAAAACAAAATAGCTCCCATGGGCTTTAAATCATAACTTTGCGGTTTTTAAAACGGTATCCGCAAAGACGTCCTGTTCCATCAGCGGTTTGTTGTAAAATCGTTGGAATGTCGATTCCCTTGACCATCCCGCTGCTCTGAGGATGTGGTCGAGGGGAACCTGCATCCTATCCGCCGCTGAGGTGGACACTACCCTGGTTGAATGGGATTTAAAAACATTTGTGTTAATCCCTGCCATGCTGAGGACCTGTTTCAACCATCTGGATAATGTTTGGCTGGTTACCCGTCCAAAAAAAAAAACCCATAAGGCTTTTCTCTCTCCCTCTTAGCGTTTGGGTTGTGTCTAGATAATGATGAAGGTGGGTCACCACACACAGCCTAGGTTCTGGAGGGTAAGCCCGGAAGATCAACGGGGAGTTGATGTACCTGGTGTACTTTGTTTTACCAACCCCGGCATGGTGAAAGTAATGGTATCTGGGGGTGGTCACCATTAGTTCAGATTAAGCTGATGGAGCGACTGAACCCTTTGAGCTGAGACAAGCGCCATGAGCATGAGGGTTTTGTAAGTGGCCTGTTCCAGGCTCAGGGATCCCACCGGAGGCCAACCTCGAAGGTGTGTAAGAACTACACTCACATCCCACATGTGAGTGTATCTAGGTGTAGGGGGTTTGGTATTAAAGATCCCCTTAAGGAGTCTGATGACCAGAGGGTGGGATCCCACACTATGCTGTTCTATCGGCATGAGGTATGCGGACAGTGCGCTCCGAGCCGTATTGATGGCACTGTAGCTCATCTTGAGATCATGGTGCAGGTGGGCCCGGAACTCCAGCACATGCGAGATCGAGGCCGTCGTGTAGGATGTCCCGGCGTCCAGACAGGACGTTTCCCATTGCCTGATGAAGGTCAGGTACTGTTTCTTGGTGGAAACTCGCAGGGATGCCGACATGGTGGTGATTGTTCTGTCTGATAACCCCAATCCCCGGTAACGGCCTGTTCAAAATCTGGAAACCAGGAGTTTCAATTTTTGGTGGCATGGATGGCTAATGCCAGTTACCGGGTGAGTCAATAATTGGGGGTGGTGTTGAAGGACCATTGGTTGTCTCTACCACCATGTCGTGGAACATTGGGAACCATGGTTGGGTAGGCCAGTCGGGCACGACCAGAATGCCAGAGGCTGAGTCTGCCTGAATTTTCTGGAGTACCCGACTGATGAGGCAGAAGGGAGGGAAAGCATAGAAAAAGAAATTTCCCCAGTCCAGCGTGAAGGCATCTACCGCTGCTGCCTCTGGGTCTGGTTCCCAAGCCACATACATGGGTAGTTGGTGATTTAACCTAGACGCAAACAAATCTATATCTGGCGTACCATATTGCTTGATAATTTTAGCAAATAATTTTGGGTCCAACATCCATTCGATGTTGTCGTTGAATTTTCGTGACCTGGTGTCCGACACTAAATTTAGCTTGCCTGGTAAAAAGGCAGCTGCTAGCCATATATGTCTCTCGACACACCATTGCCAGATTATAGCAGTTAATTTGTCGCATGATACTGATTTAATGCCACCCATGTGCTGGATATAAGATACTGCCGTAGTGTTGTCGATCATAATTCTAACATGCACGTGTCGCATACCAGATGCATATGCTTTTAGCCCATAAAAGGCGGCGAGCATTTCCAAAAAGTTAATGCCCAGTGATTGTAGTAGCGATGCCTCTGAGTTAGTCCATCTGCCACCTGTGCTGTCTTTGGAGTTAGTAGCTCCCCAGCCTAAAGCACTGGCATCCGTTGCAATGGTTATGTTAGGATTGTTTACGGTGATAGGACTGTGACTGTGCCAAATATTGTCAACCCACCACTGAAGTTCTGATTTGGCTTCAGCGGGTAAATCCATTTTGCGATCATAATGCCCCCTATGAAGGCGTAATGCATGAGTCCTTGCTCTTTGTAAATTTTGATAATGCAAGGGCCCATGTTGGGCAGCCGGAAATGCTGCTACTATAGAGCCAATAACTCTGGCTACATGCCGTATTCTAGGTTGCGGTGTGGCAATTAAATGGCTACAAGCTTCAATGAGTGAAACTGTTTTGTTTCTGGGCAGAGTGACAGTCATGTGAATCGTGTCAATAGTGAAGCCTAAGTAATCCATGTTAGTAGTAGGCTCCAATATTGATTTATCTGGGTGGAGGATAAAACCCAAAGTTTCAAGGAGTTGTTTAGTGGCTAACACTCCTGCGACAGCTTGTTCCCGTGTTCTTCCTAATATGAGAACATCGTCCAGATAGGCCACTACTAAATGTTTTAGTTCTCTCAATTTCTTCATGGCCACTTTAAGAATTTTCGTAAATAGTCTGGGAGCTGTCGTTAAACCTCGGTACTCGGCAAAGCTCGGTACTGCCATAGCTGGCCCCTCCAGATAAATTTCAGATATTTAAAGTAATCTTTATGAATGGGTACCAAATAGTAAGCATCTTTGATATCTATGCTTGCCATGTAGTATCCCTTGGAGATCAGTTGTCTGGCAGTGACAAATGTCTCCATTTTGAAATGTTGATACTCAACAGACTGATTGAGTGATGTCAGATCAATAATAATGCGACATCCACCATCTTTTTTGGTTTTTGAGAAAAATATTTGATACAAATTCTTGCGGCTCGTGTGTGGTCATTTCTATGATGCCTTTAGCCACGAGCCGATCAAGTTCAGCTTGTCCTTCTACCTTCTCAACTGCCGAGGGAAGGAACACCCTTTGGGGCATGTGCTGAACTGGCGGTTCTACGCCTGGTTTGAATTCAATCTTGTATCCACTAATACTGTTGAGTATAAACTGATTGTTAGTAAGGGAGCACCAAACATGCTTGAAGAACCTCAAGCGTCCCCCTGTTAATACTTCCCCCTTTGTCTGTGTATGTTGACAGGAACCAGACCCACCTACCTCCATGTTCACTTGTGGGGTCGTTTCGTTTTCCGGTGGGTCTGGCCCAAGGTCTCCGTGTTGGTGCTGCGGTGTGGGCGGCGCATCTCTTCCCACGGCTCCGCCCTGGGCCCCGCTCTAAAAAAGAGCACTGGGGGTAGTGGGAGGCGGTCACCAGGCTTTCACCAGCTCGGTATTGCTGGTGGCTGCCGAGGCGTGCGGCCAACTGGGTGTCTTCGCCCTGCTCGGTCCTGGCCCTGCCCTCATGAGGCCTACTGGTTTTGCCGCCTCTTTTCAACTCCTTGAGCCTTTTGGCCAGATCCGCACCAAATAGCAGCGCCTGTCGTTCGGGCGCTGGAGCTTTACAGAGGCCCATATGTTGGGTTGAGGGCAGGCCTGATGTTGTCCCGCCGTAGGTTGTTTAGCTCATACGTGGTGCTGCACATCAGTGCGAGGGCATCCTGCTGGGTATGGTCAAGTCTTCATCCCCAACGGACCGAGCAAAGGCGGTGACGGCTGCTGAGTGGAGCTTCAGGACTCGCTGCATTTTGACCTCAGAGCCCTTATGTGCTGCCCCAGCTGGTTCCAGATCTGCCCATTTACCGTCTTGACCCTCAGCGCCTCGCAATTTTTGGGCGCGATGGCAGTTCTCAAGGGCCTGCTGGACAGCCTTGTCCTGCAGCGGGTTGTTCTGGACAGCCTGTTTATAGTTGCCGCCATTCTGGGTGGCAACACCATCCCAGTTGTTGGTGGTGCCGCATATCGGCCCACTACACCCCAGTAGCTCTTCTTCCGGCACGCCCGGCATGCTGACGATATCCTCCGCCTGCCCTTGGGATAGGCCAGCCCAGTCCTGGCCTCCCTTACTGCCCTCGAATATAGAGGGTACAGAAGGGTGTGGAGAGGAGGAGGCCAAAGCCCGTCCTCCTGGGAGATGCCGCGATCTCCTCATTAATCATACGCTCGAGGAGCTGCCTCATGCAGCTTATCCGAGCGTAGATGGGGGAGAGTGTTCCCGTTCCTCCGAATCATCGGAGGACAGGGGGTCGGTTTTTCTGTGTCGCCTTCCTCCCTGTGCGGGGCGTTGAAATCTGCAGCACTGGGGGCGGCTCGGTGTCGGGTGAGCGGGAGCGTTGAAAAAAGCTCCTCCGCTGCGAGAGGCTGCCGTCCCGCTATGGACCCGTCCTCGGGTGGAGTAGGGCAGGCAGTCCTCCTGGCTGGTCGCTTGCGAGAGGCCATTATTCTCTCTAGCGCGACTCTGTAACAAAAAAGGCACTTACCTGAGGTCTCGTCTTTATGCTGCAGCTGGAGAGCCTGGCTCCAGCTGCTGCCGCTGTTGCACTGCTGACGTAATGCCGCGCCTGCGCGCTGGGTGGGTTCCTCACGTAGTCACTCACGTGACTCCGAAGTAAAATTAAACAGTTAGACAGGTACATGGATAAGACAGGTTTGGAGGGATAGGGGCCAAACGCAGGCAGGTGGGACTAGTGTAGATGGGACATGTTGGCCGGTGTGGGCAAGTTGGGCCAAAGTGCCTGTTTCCATTCTACAAGTCTCCGTGACTCTATGTCTGTTATTCCAGGGGATGTGACCATGGCCACAGGCTCGGGAAATGAAGGTTTCTTGGAATGCAACTGTTCCATTGGAGACTGTTGTCCCAGGCAGAGATTTGAAGAGTCCCAGTGTCCCTCAAACGATGTCCCTAGAGCAATCCTCAAACATTCTCCCTTACATTGGCTGCCTGACACTTGGTTCATTCATTCAAAATTGGGTATCGTTCCACCGCCCTTTGTGTAAAAAAATTACCCCTCAGATTTATAGGTTCATTGGTGAATGGGCAGCGGTAGAGTTCCTGCCTCACAGCGCCCGAGACACGGGTTCGATCCTGACTACAGATGCTGTCTGTACGGAGTTTGTACGTTCTCCCCGTGACCTGCCTGGGTTTTCTCCGAGATCTTCAGTTTCCTCCCACACTCCAAAGACGTGCAGGCTAGTAGGTCTTTGGGCTTGGTATGGATGTAAATTGTCCCTCGTGTGTGTGTGTAGGGTAGTGTTGGTGTGTGCGGGGGTTGGTTGCTGGTCGGCGCGGGCTCGGTGGACCGAAGGGCCTGCTTCTGCGCTGTATCTCCAAAATGATAAATTATCCCTAATGTATGGGACAGTGCTAGCGTTCGGGGATCGATGATCCTTTAAGTTCACTCGGGGAAAAGTGGATGTTCAATTTTTAATAATGAAGTCAACGCAAAAGATAGAAGATTGATTATGTGTTGAACGTTGGAAGATTAAGGATAAATAAGTAACTGTGCGAAATGCTGAATATACCTAGCCAGCGGCCAAAAGATAATGAAGCTATTTTGTCAGACTCCGACAGGTATGGTCTGATTCTTTGATCATACTGTATTACGGTACATCACACAGTGGTACCATCCATTTTACTATCTCTCAAAGAACAGCGTTTCTCATCAGTATCAGCAGAGAGAATGGATTCTATGGTCCATCAGTGTCTCACCTGCAGTATACCTGCAGGTACTAGAATGTTGCCTGGGTTTCAGCAACTAAGTTACAGAGATAGGTTGAATAAGTTAGGTCTTTATTCTCTGGAGCGCAGAAGGTTAAGGGGGGACCTGATAGAGGTCTTTAAAATGATGAGAGGGATAGACAGAGTTGATGTGGACAAGCTTTTCCCTTTGAGAATAGGGAAGATTCAAACAAGAGGACATGACTTCAGAATTAAGGGACAGAAGTTTAGGGGTAATATGAGGGGGGAACTTCTTTACGCAGAGAGTGGTAGCGGTGTGGAATGAGCTCCCAGTGGAAGTGGTGGAGGCAGGTTCATTGGTATCATTTAAAAATAAATTGGATAGGTATATGGATGAGAAGGGAATGGAGGGTTATGGTATGAGTGCAGGCAGGTGGGACTAAGGGGAAAAAAATTTGTTCGGCATGGACTTGTAGGGCCGAGATGGCCTGTTTCCGTGCTGTAATTGTTATATGGTTATATGTATATGGTACAGTGAAATTCATTTTTTACATTCATCGAGACACCGAGTGTGGAAACAGGCCCTTCGCCCCCAACTTGCTCACACCGGCCAACATGTCCCATCTACACTAGTCCGTCCCACCTGCCTGCGTTTGGCCCATATCCCTCCTCACCTGTCATGTTCATAAGTTCTAGACACAATATAAGGACATTCGGCCCATCAAGTCTACTCCGCCATTCAATCATTGCCAATCTATCTCTCCCTCTCAGCCCCATTCTCCTGCCTTCTCCCCATAACCCCTGACACCCGTACTGATCACAAATCTGTTAATCTCTGCCTTAAAAATATCCATTGACTTGGCCTCCACAGCTTTCTGTGGCAATGAATTCCGCAGATTCACCACCCTCTGACTAAAGCACTCCCTCATACATGAGGGATAAGAGTGCAAGAGTAGTAGGTTTTACTGAAATAGTGTCATAGTATATTGTATAGTATACTGTAGGTAGTGCTA
Organism: Leucoraja erinaceus; assembly: GCF_028641065.1. Lineage (NCBI taxonomy): Eukaryota > Metazoa > Chordata > Chondrichthyes > Rajiformes > Rajidae > Leucoraja > Leucoraja erinaceus. The sequence continues at coordinate 28,366,327 of NC_073404.1, forward strand.
CTGAGGTGGCACGGTGGCACAGCAGTATAATTGCTGTCTTACAGCGCCAGAAACCCGGGTTCAATCTGACCTCGTGTACTGTCTGTGTGGAGTTTGCAAGTTCTCCCACAACCTCGTCGTTTTCTTCCCACATCCCCAAAACGTGCAGGTTTGTAGGTTATTTGGCCCTCTGTAAAATTGCTGCCAATGTGTCGGGAGCGGTTGCAAAATTGGGATGACAGAGAACGAGTGTGAACGGGTGATCAATGACTGGCATGGACTCGTTGGGCCGAAGGGCCTGTTTCAAATGCTATATCTTTCAATGATTTTAGTTTAGTTTCCTTGAGAGATACAACGTGGAAACAGGCCCTTCGGCCCACCGAGTCAGCGCCAACCAGCGATCCCCGCACACTAACACTATCCTACAATAGGTCCAATTTACAATGATACCAAGCCAATTAACCTACGTACTTCTTTGGAGAGTGGGAGGAAACCGGAGCACCTGGAGAAAACCCATGCAAGTCACTGGGGGATCGTACAAACTCCGTACATACAGCACCCGTAGTCGGAATTAAACCCGGGTCTCTGGCGCAGTGAGGCAGCAACTCTACCGCTGCGCCACCGTGCCACCCAAATTATTGATTAAAGAATTCAGTTTGGAATGGATGGGAGAATACAGGCTTGAACACAGGTTCCAGCTCTACATAAACAGCAACGCTATAGAATTTATTCTTATGGATTGTACCAAGGTGTAGCTGAGAAGCATCTGAACTATGCATGAGTATGAAGGAACTGCAGATGCTGGTTTAAACCGAAGACAGACACAAACTGCTTGTGTAACTCATCGAGTCTCGACCCAGAAACGTCACCCATTCCTTCTCTCCAGAGATGCTGCCTGTCCCGTTGAGTTACTCCAGCATTTTGTGTCAAACATCTGAACTACTTTAACTGAAGTGGAAGAGAGTGTAGACAGATGACAGAAAGCTTCTATCGCCTAAAGCAAAGGACTTGTTGCTGAAATTGATCGATCTCTAATCTCAGGAGCTCTTCCTACTGACGTTCTAACACTGGAATATTGCAATCAAGATGCTCTGAGATTGAACGAAAACCTAAATATCATGGAATCGCACCAGCAATTACAAGGACTGACTTGTCAGTACAAAAAAAAATCGAGATTGATTAGAATGAATCATTGCACCCAAAATTGGAAAGGCTAACATGGACAGTGCAGCAAATATTACATTTGAAGAACTGATCTCCAAATTGAGCATGTGTTTAAGAAAGAACTGCAGATGCTGGAAAAATCGAAGGTAGACAAAAATGCTGGAGAAACTCAGCGGGTGAGGCAGCATCTATGGAGGGAAGGAATAAGTGACGTTTCTGGTCCTTCGCTCCAGAGATGCTGCCTCACCCGCTGAGTTTCTCCAGCATTTTTGTCTACCTTCCAAATTGAGCATAATCCAATGCCAACAATTAATACAGGTTTTAGGTTTCAGAGTTTAGCCTTTAGAGATACAGCGCGGAAACAGGCCCTTCGGCCCGTCGACCAGCGGTCACCCCGTACAGTAGCACTATCCTACACACACTAGGCACAATTTACAATTTTACCAAAGCCAATTAATCTACAAACCTGCACGTCTTTAGAGTGCGTTGGGAAGCCAGGGCAACCGGGGAAAACCCACGCAGGTCACGGGGAGAACGTACAAACTCCGTACAGACAGCACCCGTTTCGAACCTGGGTCTCCGACTATGAATGCACTTCTGTGCCGCCCAAATGTTATGGATCACTCTCTGTTACTTTGGATATTGCCTTTCTTATTCCCAAAGTCATCCCAGGGTGCAAGGGTAGAGTTGCGGCCTTACAGCGCCAGGGACCCGGTTTCGAACCTGCCTACGGGTGCTGTCTGGACAGAGTTTGTACTGCCTGTACTGCATAGGTTTTCTCCAAGACCTTCAGTTTCCTCCCACACTCCAAAGACATACAGGTTTGTAGAATTGGTATAAATTGTCCCTAGCGTGTGTAGGATAGTGTTAGTTTGCGGGGATCTCGGGTCTGTACGGACTCGGAGGGCCGAAGGGCCTGTTTCTGCGTAGTATTTCTAAACTAAACGAATCCTTGAGTCTTTTTCGCTCTGTCTTCTGTATATTGTTATTTTATCTTGTTACACTCCTCTCCCATGTTGATATATAAATATTACTCAATCTTAGCGGGTTTGACAACAATGACAGTTAAGAGATATCGAACAGCTCACAATCCAGAGACGTTCCTTCACCCTATTATTCTAGGAGAGCAGGCAGGCAGTAGATTTTGTTTTTGGTCTATTTCTGCTGATAAGGAATTCTCAATGCTGAGGATGCGAATTGGAAACGAGCCTGGCTTCTGATTATTGATCGGAGGAGAATCTTGCAGTCTATACCATTAGTTGCATACATACACACACACACACACCTCCAGATTCAGGGACAGTTTCTTCCCAGCTGTTATCAGGCAACTGAATCATCCCACCACAACCAGAGAGCAAACCTGACTACTACTATCTACCTCATTGGTGACCCCCCCGGACTATCTTTGATCGGACTTTACTGGCTTTCTGTAAAGCCTGGCTTTACTGGCCAGTAAAAGAATATGTGTGTTATGATTGTGTTTATAATTTGTTTGGTTGTTTTGTTGTTTGTCTTTTGCACAAAAGCCCGCGAGCATTGCCACTTTCATTTCACTGCACATCTCGTATGTGTATGTGACAAATAAACTTGACTTGACTTGACTTGACTTGACTTGACTTTACCTTGCACTAAAGGTAGACAAATTGCTGGAGAAACTCAGCGGGTACGGTAGCATCTAAGGAGTGAAGGAAATAGGCAACGTTTCGGGCTGAAACCCTTCTTCACTGATGCCGGGTGGGAGAGGGGGGGCAGGAAGAAGAAAGGAAGAGGAGACCAGAGGGCTGAGGGAGAGCTGAGAAGGGGAGGAGACAGCAAGGGCTACCGGATATTGTGAAATTCAATGTTCATACCGCTGGGGTGCAGACTGCCCAAGCGGAATATGAGGTGCTGCTCCTCCAATTTCCGGCGGTGCTCACTCTGGCCATGGAGGAGGCTCAGGAGAGAAAGGTCGGATTCGGAATGGGAGGGGGAGTTGAAGTGCTGAGCCACCGGGAGATCATGTTGGTTAATGCGGACCGAGCGGAGGTGTTCGGCGAAACGATCGCCAAGCCTACGATGGTCTCACAGAAGTCGGTATCGATAGTCCGACTTGGGTCCGAACTGGGAGGTAGGGACTTACCTTGCACTAAATGTTATTCAATTCAATGAGGTAGATAGTCGTTCATCCCGCGCGACATGTCGACTGTACGGTCACGTGTAGTCGCCCAAAAAGTCGCCCCTTTTTCTGGATTTTCAACATCGTGAAAGTTTTGGGTGACCTGCTGCGACTATGACGGGTGCCGGCAAGTGGCCGAAAATATCACATAGATGGGACCGGCCCTAAAGCACTCTACGTATATTAGGTTATGCCTTATGAATAGTTCAGTTCCGTTTATTATTGTCACGTGTACTGAGGTACAGTGAACAGCCTTTTTGTTGCGTGCTATCTAGCCAGCGAACAGACTATACATTGGTTACAACTAAGCTGTCCACAGTGTGCAGATACAGGATGAAGAGGGGTAACGTTTAGTGCAAGATAAAAATCCAGTAAAGCTCGATCAAAGGTGGTCCGTGGGTCCCCATTGTGGAGGATGGTAGGTCAGGTCTAGTTTCATATTATATATATGAAATATATAGAATGATATGTAGAATACAATTTATCTTGTTGCTATTGCATTAGTAATAGTTTCAGTCCAAGTATTTAATTTTAGTGATGAATGAACCATGTTCCCAACATTGATCTGTAACATGGGAGACTATTTATCGCTAAGTACTCTACTTAGAATAGATTAAACCTTATAAATGCCTGACTACTTGGCCCTTCCTTCTTGTGTAGTGGTTTGCGCTGTCATTTAGTTTAAAATATAAAACTCCTTCTTCAACTTTTGACTGTCGATGATGTATTAACACGGCACATAGCAGGGCGGCACGGTGGCGCAGCGGTATTGCTGCCTCTCAGCGCCAGAGACCCGGGTTCCATCCTGACTACGGATGCTGCCTGTACGGAGTTTGCACGCTCTCCCCGTGACCTGCGTGGGTTTTCTCCGGGTGCTTGGGTTTCCTCGCACACTCCAAAGAGGCGTAGAGATTGATTAGAATGAATCATTGCACCCAAAATTGGAAAGGCTAACATGGACAGTGCAGCAAATATTACATTTAAAGAACTGATCTCCAAATTGAGCATGTGTTTAAGAAAGAACTGCAGATGCTGGAAAAATCGAAGGTAGACAAAAATGCTGGAGAAACTCAGCGGGTGAGGCAGCATCTATGGAGGGAAGGAATAGGCGACGTTTCTGGTCCTTCGCTCCAGAGATGCTGCCTCACCCGCTGAGTTTCTCCAGCATTTTTGTCTACCTTCCAAATTGAGCATAATCCAATGCCAACAATTAATACAGGTTTTAGGTTTCAGAGTTTAGCCTTTAGAGATACAGCGCGGAAACAGGCCCTTCGGCCCGTCGACCAGCGGTCACCCCGTACAGTAGCACTATCCTACACACACTAGGGACAATTTACAATTTTTACCAAAGCCAATTAATCTACAAACCTGCACGTCTTTAGAGTGCGTTGGGAAACCAGGGCAACCGGGGAAAACCCACGCAGGTCACGGGGAGAACGTACGAACTCCGTACAGACAGCGCCCGTAGTCAGTTTCGAACCTGGGTCTCCGACTGTATGACTGCACTGCTGTGCCGCCCAAATGTTATGCATCACTCTCTGTTACTTTGGGTATTGCCTTTCTTATTCCCAAAGTCATCATAGGGCGCAACGGTAGAGTTGCCGCCTTACAGCGACAGAGACCCGGGTTTGATCCTGCCTACGGGTGCTGTCTGGACAGAGTTTGTACTGCCTGTACTGCATAGGTTTTCTCCGAGATCTTCAGTTTCCTCCCACACTCCAAAGACATACAGGTTTGTAGAATTGGTATAAATTGTCCCTAGCGTGTGTAGGATTGTGTTAGTTTGCGGGGATCTCGGGTCTGTACGGACTCGGAGGGCCGAAGGGCCTGTTTCTGCGTAGTATTTCTAAACTAAATGAATCTTTTTCGCTCTGTCTTCTGTATATTGTTATTTTATCTTGTTACACTCCTCTCCCATGTTGATATATATATATTACTCAATCTTGGCGGGTTTGACAACAATGACAGTTAAGAGATATCGAACAGCTCACAATCCAGAGACATACCTTCACCCTATTATTCTAGGAGAGCAGGCAGGCAGTAGATTTTGTTTTTGGTCTATTTCTGCTGATAAGGAATTCTCAATGCTGAGGATGCGAATTGGAAACGAGCCTGGCTTCTGATTATTGATCGGAGGAGAATCTAGCAGTCTATACCATTAGTTGCATACATACACACACACACACACCTCCAGATTCAGGGACAGTTTCTTCCCAGCTGTTATCAGGCAACTGAATCATCCCACCACAACCAGAGAGCAAACCTGAACTACTATCTACCTCATTGGTGACCCCCCCGGACTATCTTTGATCGGACTTTACTGGCTTTCTGTAAAGCCTGGCTTTACTGGCCAGTAAAAGAATATGTGTGTTATGATTGTGTTTATAATTTGTTTGGTTGTTTTGTTGTTTGTCTTTTGCACAAAAGCCCGCGAGCATTGCCACTTTCATTTCACTGCACATCTCGTATGTGTATGTGACAAATAAACTTGACTTGACTTGACTTGACTTGACTTTACCTTGCACTAAAGGTAGACAAATTGCTGGAGAAACTCAGCGGGTACGGTAGCATCTAAGGAGTGAAGGAAATAGGCAACGTTTCGGGCTGAAACCCTTCTTCACTGATGCCGGGTGGGAGAGGGGGGGCAGGAAGAAGAAAGGAAGAGGAGACCAGAGGGCTGAGGGAGAGCTGAGAAGGGGAGGAGACAGCAAGGGCTACCGGATATTGTGAAATTCAATGTTCATACCGCTGGGGTGCAGACTGCCCAAGCGGAATATGAGGTGCTGCTCCTCCAATTTCCGGCGGTGCTCACTCTGGCCATGGAGGAGGCCCAGGACAGAAAGGTCGGATTCGGAATGGGAGGGGGAGTTGAAGTGCTGAGCCACCGGGAGGTTAGGTTGGTTAATGCGGACCGAGCGGAGGTGTTCAGCGAAACGATCGCCAAGCCTACGCTTGGTCTCACAGAAGTCGGTATCGATAGTCCGACTTGGGTCCGAACTGGGAGGTAGGGACTTACCTTGCACTAAATGTTATTCAATTCAATGAGGTAGATAGTAGTTCATCCCGTGACGTGTCGACTGTATGGTCACGAGTAGTCGCCCAAAAAGCCGCACCTTTTTCTGGATTTTCAACATCGTGAAGATTTTGGGTGACCTGCTGCGACTATGACGGGTGCCGGCAAGTGGCCGAAAATATCACATAGATGGGACCGGCCCTAAAGCACTCCACGTATATTAGGTTATGCCTTATGAATAGTTCAGTTCCGTTTATTATTGTCACGTGTACTGAGGTACAGTGAACAGCCTTTTTGTTGCGTGCTATCTAGCCAGCGAACAGACTATACATTGGTTACAACTAAGCTGTCCACAGTGTGCAGATACAGGATGAAGAGGAGTAACGTTTAGTGCAAGATAAAAATCCAGTAAAGCTCGATCAAAGGTGGTCCGTGGGTCCCCATTGTGGAGGACGGTAGGTCAGGTCTAGTTTCATATTATATATATGAAATATATAGAATGATATGTAGAATACAATTTATCTTGTTGCTATTGCATTAGTAATAGTTTCAGTCCAAGTATTTAATTTTAGTGATGAATGAACCATGTTCCCAACATTGATCTGTAACATGGGAGACTATTTATCGCTAAGTACTCTACTTAGAATAGATTAAACCTTATAAATGCCTGACTGCTTGGCCCTTCCTTCTTGTGTAGTGGTTTGCGCTGTCATTTAGTTTAAAATATAAAACTCCTTCTTCAACTTTTGACTGTCGATGATGTATTAACACGGCACATAACAGGGCGGCAGGGTGGCGCAGCGGTATTGCTGCCTCTCAGCGCCAGAGACCCGGGTTCCATCCTGACTACGGATGCTGCCTGTACGGAGTTTGCACGCTCTCCCCGTGACCTGCGTGGGTTTTCTCCGGGTGCTTGGGTTTCCTCGCACACTCCAAAGAGGCGCAGATTTGTCGGTGAATTGGCCTCTGTAAATTGTCCCTCGTGTGTAGGATAGTGTTAGTGTACGGGGGTGCGGTTTCGGTGAGCTGAAGGGCTTGTTTATGCGCTGTATCTCTAAGGACTAAAGGTGCACTAACACGAAGGTCAAGGTGAACAAGAAGAATCTCAACCCGAGGTTTAATCTCTGACCTTAAAGTATTAGAAATTGTATAACTTATCTATTACCAGTTCAATTCTAGAAAGGATTTACTGACAGTATCACACATCCACATACAACAGCGAAGTTTTGTTTGTGCACGCCCCTGTACAGTTAATAATGTGTGATGCAAAGATTTTCCACCTTCAATAACGGGAAGTTGAAGGATCTTAAGGGAATTAGACTAGTAAGTGTGATAGAGTTCGATGTTTGAAATATCTTTAAAAACCTACTTTGATTTGAGCCTTTTTATTCTGTTCATGTTCAGAAACCACTTGAGGTCGCACCATGTGTGGGAAGGAACCGCAGTTGCTGCTTTACACCGAAGATAGACACAAAATGCTGGAGTAACTCAGCGGGACCGGCAGCATCTCCTGTCCCTCCAGTTACTGCAGCATTTGGTCTATCTTCGGTTGAAACCAGCGTCTCTCCACTTCCTTCCTTCCTTCCCGCACGTTTCGTCCGCTCCTCAACGAAATCTCCTCAAGCAATGTCTACTTTTGAAGAAGTTCTCCACCTCTCTCCGTCGAGAGTTCTGCGCCACCCACTCTCGCTGCTCCCCCTCTGTGAACCCGCCCGCTCTATCCGACTCGACCACCACGTTTTGACGCAGACTCGCTAGAGTATGATGTAGGGTCTCGACCCGAAACATCACCATGTAATGAGGCCAGGCAGGTAGAGCAAGATGCTCTTTGTCAACGAAACAACACTCGAACTACACCTGTACTTGGTCAGGAGTAAACGATCTAAGTTCCTGTCATTGTGAGCAGCACTAGCTACTGAACAAACATCAGTCCCGACCAATGACAGTAGACAATAGGTGCAGGAGTAGGCCATTCGGCCCTTCGAGCCAGCACCGACATTCAATGTGATCATGGCTGATCATCCCCAATCAGTACCCCGTTCCTGCCATTCTCCCCATATCCCCTGATTCCACTATCTTTAAGAGCCCTATCGATCTCTCTCTTGAAAGTATCCAGAGAACCGGCCTCCACCGCCCACAGACTCACCACTCTCTGTGAGAAAAAGTGTTTCCTCGTCTCCGTTCTAAATGGCTTACCCCTTATTCTCAAACTGTGTGGCCCCTGGTTCTGGACTCCCCCAACATCGGGAACATGTTTCCTGCCTCTAACGTGTCCAAACCCTTAATAATCTTATATGTTTCAATAAGATCTCCTCTCATCCTTCTAAACGCCAGAGTGTACAAGCCCAGCCGTTCCATTCTCTCAGCATATGGCAGTCCCGCCATCCCGGGAATTAATCAGGACGAGGGTTCCGAATGCGCACCTTCACCACCAGGTGCCGCTACAACCCGTTCCTTCTCTCCAGAGCTGCTGCCTGTCCCGCTGAGTTGCTCCAGCATTTTGTGTCGATCTTCGGCCAACAGAGTCTACTCCAACCATCCATCTCTCCCATTCACACTAGTTCTACATTATCCCACTTTCTCTTCCACTCCCTAACTCAATGCTGGAGTAACTCAGCGGGACAGGCAGCGTCTCTGGAGAGAAGGAATAGGTGACGTTTCGTGTCGGGACCCTTCAGAGATGCTGCCTGTTCCGTTGAGTGACTCCAACATTTTATGTACATGGTCCGTCCAACAGATGTCAAACCACCAGAGGCCGATAAAATCTAAACGGAAATGCTGTACCTCACTGACTTTGTTGCACATTGTTGCACATTAGCAGTTGTATAGGGCTCTGGTGAGACCACATCTGGAGTATTGTGTACAGTTTTGGTCTCCTAATTTGAGGAAGGGCATCCTTGTGATTGAGGCAGTGCAGCGTAGGTTCACGAGATTGATCCCTGGGATGGCGGGACTGTCATATGAGGAAAGATTGAAAAGACTAGGCTTGTATTCACTGGAGTTTAGAAGGTTGAGGGGGGGCTCTTATAGAAACATATAAAATTATAAAAGAACTGGACAAGCTAGATGCAGGAAAAATGTTCCCAATGTTGGGCGAGTCCAGAACCAGGGGCCACAGTCTTAGTATAAAGGGGAGGTCATTTAAGACTGAGTTGAGAAACACTTTTTCACCCAGTGAGTTGTGGAATTTCCTGCCACAGAGGGCAGTGGAGGCCAAATCACTGGATGGATTTAAGATAGAGTTATATTGAGCTCTAGGGGCTGGTGGAATCAAGGGATGTGGGGAGAAGGTAGGCACGGGTTATTGATTGGGGACAGTGCTGGCTCGAAGGGCCGAATGGCCTCATCCTGCATCTATTTTCTATGTTTCAATGTTTACTCGTTCAATCTGCCATTTTTCATTCTTTTCCTCTTCAGATAGCCTTTTAGCTCCATTTACTTTCACATATTTAAACAGGAATCATCGGTGTTGTAAGTGTAATTTAAAGAAGGCATTTAAGGAACTGATTCAGCAAGTTTATGGTCACACTATGCTTCCCAGAGTTATATATTTTTTTGCCAAATTTGCACATTGTGGCGTTATTATAATGTTGCTGACCGGGCAAAATTCCTTTTTGGGTACATTTTTACAAAGGAACAGGCTTTTATTACGAAGCATATTTTCATTAGCTAATGACATAAAACTTTGGCATCTGAACTACTGGTTCATCGAAATGCTCGATTTCCTTCTGTGAAGAATTGATATAATATACAAGCTTCACGCAGCGCTATGTAAATTGGCACGGTTCAGGTACAGCACGGAAACAGTCCCTTCGGCCCACCGGGTCCGCGCCGAACAGCGACCCCCACACACCAACACCAACACCATCCTACGCCCACAATTTTACTGAAGCCAATTAACCTTCACACGTGCACGACTTTGGAGTGTGGGAGGAAATCGGAGCACCCGGAGAAAACCCACGCAGGTCACGGGGAGAACGTGCAAACTCCGTACAGACAGCAGCCATAGTCAGGATCGAACACTGGTCTCTGGTGCTGTGAGGCAGCAACTCTACCGCAGCGCCACCCTGCCACCCATGGCTGGAGCAGAGTTTAAAGAATATAAAAAGGTGTAAAAAGTCCCTCTGTTTAAGCTGCGTTGTGGCAAAAGGCTTCTGCAATAAGCAGCTTGCAGTAGATGTGTCCAGTAATGGGAGAGACGAGAACCAGGGGGCACAGCCTGAGAATAAAAGCATGCTCCTTCAAAAAGGAGTTGAGGAGGAATTTCTTTAGCCAGAGGGTGGTAAATCTGTGGGATTCATTGCCACAGGCAACAGTGGAGGCCAAGTCAATGGATATTTTTACAGCAGAGATAGACAGATTCTTGATTAGTACGGGCATCAAAGGTTACTGGGAGAAGGCAGGAGAATGGGGTTCAGAGGGAAAGATAGATCAGCCATGATCAAATGGCGCACTAGACTCGATTGTGAATTCCCCTTCACTAAAAACCTAATGCTTCTGAGCAAACTGAAGACATTGGCAGATTTTTCTTCAGCGAGATGAGAAGAACTTTTTTCACACAGAGAGTGGTGAATCTCTGGAACTCTCTGCCGCAGAGGGTAGTCGAGACCACAGTTCATTGGCTATATTTAAGAGGGAGTTAGATGTGGCCCTTGTGGCTAAGGGGATCAGAGGGTATGGAGAGAAGGCAGGTACAGGATACTGAGTTGGATGATCAGCCATGATCATATTGAATGGCGGTGCAGGCTCGAAGGGCCGAATGGCCTACTCCTGCACCTAATTTCTATGTCTATGTTTCTATTAACAAAAATGAATGAAATGCAAGTGAACGGAGAGGCTTGAAGAGCTGAAAAAGATGCAAAGTGCTGGAGTAACTCAGAGACATCTGAAGAAGGGTCCCGGCCAGAAACGTCGCCTCTGTTTGTTCTCCAGAGATGCTGCCCGACCCGCTGAGTTACTCCTGCAATTTAGAAACATAGAAAATAGGTGCAGGAGGAGGTCATTTGGCCCTTCGAGCCTGCACTGCCATTCGATGTGATCATGGCAGATCATCCATAATCGGTAACCCGTGCCTGCCTTCTCCCCATATCTCTTCATTCCAATTTGTAGTGCTTTGCTCAACTGTATGCAAAGAGTAATCTGATGAATGGAGGCACGGTGGCGCAGCGGTAGAGTTGCTGCCTCACAGCGCCAGAGACCCGGGTTCGATCCCGACTACGGGTGTCTGTACGAAGTTTGTGCGTTCTCCCCGTGACCCTGCGTAGATTTTCTCTGAGTTCTTCGGTTTCCTCCCACACACCAAAGACGTGCAGGTTTGTAGGTTAATTGGTTTGCAATAAATGTAAGATGGCCCTGGCGTGTGTGTAGGATGGTGTTAGTGCGCGGGTATCGCTGGTCGGCGCTGAATCGACGGGCCGAAGGGCCTGAGTCCGCACTGTATCTCTAAACTAAACTAAACTAAACTAAAAGTGGGCATAATTATGTGTGGCTGTTGACTCTGATTCCATCTTATTGCTTATGTCTCTGGCCGACTAATTGGTAACAACTCTTTCAAATTAACTACTGTCCTGCATTCCATTAGGGCTAGATAATAACTAGATGAAACAAGGATATAACTGACAGATTCCCATCTGCATGTGAGCATATCGGGTCATTAATCGTGCCAGAACAAATAAACAATGCAATTAAACATCTCCGGCAGCCAAATAACCATCAAAATGTGATCAACTCCCCCGTCCCCAGTAGCGCATGTTCACAATGCTACATTGAAAACTATATTCGAGGTCAAATTTCAATTCGCGGTTTCGACCCAATAAGGAAATTTTGTTCGGTTTACGGATACAGCATGGAAACAGGCCCTTCAGCCCATCGAGTCCGCAGCGTCCATCGATCACCCGGTCACCACTAGTTCTGCGTTATCCCACTTTCTCATCCACTGAGGGGGCCAATTTACAGGGGGCCGATTAACCTACAAACCCGCACGTCTTTGGGATGCGGGAGGAAACCCGAGCACCCGGAGGAAACCCACGCGGTCACAAGGAGAATCACAAGCGCAAACTCCACCTAGTGTTCAGGGAGCGGATGAAAAAGTTGGATGACATGGAATTTGTGTAAATGAGGGGGTTGCTGGTCGGCGCGGACTCGGTGGGCTGAAGGGCCTGTTTCCATGCTGTATCCGTTTTCAATGTAGCATTGTGAACACGGGCTACTGGGGAAACAACAGCTTTTTTCCTCAGGCCATCAGATTACTCAACACACTCAAGAAAATTCCATGAACATTTAACTTTAACTCAATGTCTGCAGTATGCTATTTGCACTTTTCTATATTGCACCTTTATTATTGCACTTTAATAACATACCTCAAATTTTTACTACAGTCTGGCACACTGTGAATATTTTAAATCATGTATATTGCCTATCTTATTGCTATATTGTCTGTCTGTGTTATAAACATTACTTGCACATTTGGAGTATGGGGAAACGCAATTTCAATCCAATTTATTTGAATTGACAATAAAGTTTACTTTGAACTTTGAACTTTGAACTTTGAAGGGCCTGTTTCCATGCTGTATCTCTGAACTAAACTACTCATGATTGAATGAGGAAAGTTTGCAAATTCCCAGCAACATCGTATATCTTTCCTGGATCGCATTTCAGGAAGATGCTGATAAGTGCTATCTGGTCAGTGAAACGACGAGATTACAACCCAGCCATCCATAGTGGACAGGTACAGGATAAAGGGAATAACCTTCAGTGCAAGTCCTGGTAAGTCCGATTAAAGGTCTTCATTGAGATAGATGGGAGGTCAGAACTGCTCTCTAGTTGGTGAGAGGATGGCTCAGTTGCCTGATAACAGCTGGGAAGAAACTGTCCCTGAATCTGGAGGTGTGTGCGTTTTCACACTTCTGTACTTCTTGCCCGATGGGAGAGGGGAGAAGAGGGAGTGACCGGGGTGCGACTGGTCCTTGATGATGCTGCTGGCCTTGCCGAGGCAGCGTGAGGTGTAGATGGAGTCAATGGAAGGGAGGTTGGTTTGCATGATGGTCTGGGCTGCAGTCCACAAAGTGCTACAGTGTGGAAAAGGGCCCTTTGGCCCAACTTGCCCACACCGGCCAACATGTCCCAGCTACATCTTGCCTGATGGGAGAGGGGAGAAGAGGGAGTGGCCGGGGGGTGAGACTGGTCCTTGATTATGCTGCTGACCTTGCCGAGGCAGCAGTAGAGACCATCCATGGATCATTTTTGCATCATATCTCCCTTCTGTTCTCTCGGACATTGTCCATTATAACGGTGAATGCCGTGACCGATTCTATATTTAAATCTGTTCGATAAACACAGGGTGATGTGAAATATTTGAAAAGCTGCCACTGAAATCTTTCCTTACAAGGAAACAACGTTTTTGTGATATTGTCTCGTACACTTCACAGTGTAGGTGCGTAAACAGGTTTATGATACGTCACTAACACTCATTTGCAAGTCGTTTTGGCACGTTGCAATCACACTTAGTGAATTTGAATTTGCACATCTTTGCTCTACTGCGTCGGCTCACTCCTGCCTCTTGGAAACAGGAAGGAAACTGCTCTTGCTGCTGGAAAGAGAATTTTAAACACTATACAAGGGCCTGTCCCACTTACGCGATTTTTTCGACAACTTCGGCAGTGAAGAAAGCGAATGGTATGTTAGCTTTCATAGCAAAAGGATTTGAGTATAGGAGCAGGGAGGTTCTACTGCAGTTGTACAGGGTCTTGGTGAGACCACACCTGGAGTATTGGGTACAGTTTTGGTCTACAAATCTGAGGAAGGACATTATTGCCATAGAGGGAGTGCAGAGAAGGTTCACCAGACTGATTTCTGGGATGTCAGGACTGTCTTATGAAGAAAGACTGGATAGACTTGGTTTATACTCTCTCTAGAATTTAGGAGATTGAGAGGGGATCTTATAGAAACTTACAAAATTCTTAAGGGGTTGGACAGGCTAGATGCAGGAAGATTGCTCCCGATGTTGGGGGAAGTCCAGGACAAGGGGTCACAGCTTAAGGATAAGGGGGAAATCCTTTAAAACCGAGATGAGAAAAACTTTTTTCACACAGAGAGTGGTGAATCTCTGGAACTCTCTGCCGCAGAGGGTAGTTGAGGCCACAGTTCAATGGCTATATTTAAGAGGGAGTTAGATGTGGCCCTTGTGGCTAAGGGGATCAGGGGGTATGGAGAGAAGGCAGGTACGGGATACTGAGTTGGATGATCAGCCATGATTATGTTGAATGGCGGTGCAGGCTCGAAGGGCCGAATGGCCTACTCCTGCACCTAATTTCTATGTTTATATGTTTCTAACTTGCCGCCGGCGCCCGTCATAGTCGCAGCCCGTGGCCGAAAATGTTCAACACGTTGACAATCCAGTGGCGACCAGAAAAAGGTACGACTCTTTGGGCGACTATTCACGACCGTTTCACCAGCCCGTTATGCAGGCGGGGGGGACAGGGCAAGCGGGGGAGAGCGCTGACTGAGTGTTATTCACACGGTGATGCCGAACAAGAAGGTTGGCGCCGTAATTAAGACGGCTAAAGCATAGTGTAGGATAAGTCCTTTAAAAGAGGCGGGAAGAAAGAGGGAGAAGGAGTGGAGACAGCTTTAAAGAAGCCAGAGATACGCGGCTGTGAAGCTCGGCGGACATTTAACGTTACCGGTCGGTTATCCCTGGTTCTGAAAATTGCTGCTTACATTATTTTTTTCCCAATGAGCCGATGAAATTCACCGGTCCGGTCAGCACCAGCCACAACCTACGAGAACCTTCTTCGACCTCCTGGCGACCCACCTACGCCACGAGAATTCTCGCTACTCTCCGTGGCGGCTTCATTCTAATCGCCGCTGTAATTTTTCAGCATGTCGAAGAATTTGCGGCCACCATAATGAGGCGGCGACTAGTTCGCAGAATGCGGGGAGCTCCTCGCGACCGTGAAGGCGACTCCCCGGCAACCACCCGCGAACATGTGGCGATCGCAGAGTCTCCTGCAGTCGCCTAAAAAGTCACCTAAGTGGGACAGGCCTGTAAGGCAGCAACTCTACCACTGCGCCACTGATCCGCACAAAAACAACATGGATTTAAGTTGTTTTGAACGGAGGGATAATATGAATAGATGTTCCTTAATGGACAATTTAGGTGTGGTAGAATTGAATAGCTTTGAGGGCAATTGTTCAATTAATCCCACATATAAACAAGCAAAAATATATTATGTTACTCGTGTTTTATCAATGACTTGAATCACAGCCTTGATAAATGGGATTACAGACCGCTGTTAGTTTAAAAAGATCCTCGGGGAAATTAGTGTGCACTGTTTAATCCCCTCGACAAAACCATCTGTAATGTGACACTGGCAGCCAGTCTCATTTAGAGAGCTCAGGAGATATCTTGCGCGGGCTATCAAAGTGCCGCGGGGCTGTGGTGTTAAAGGGTCCCGATAAAGTATATGTGACAGGAGCAGAATTAGGCCATTCGGCCCATCAAGTCTACTCTACCATTCAATCATGGCCGATCTATCTCTCCCTCCTAACCCCATTCTCGTGCCAACTCCCCATCACCCCTGACCCCCGTACTAATCAAGAATCTATCTATCTCTGCCTTAAAACTATCCATTGCCTTGACCCTCACAGCCTTCTGTGGCAAAGAATTCCACAGATTCACCACCCTCTGACTGAAGAAATTCCTCCTCATCTCCAGCCTAAAGGAACGTCCTTTAATTCTCAGGTTGTGGCCTCTGGTCCTGGACTCTCCCACTGGTGGAAACATCCTCTCCACATCCACTCCATCCAAGCCTTTCACCATTCTGTGCATTTCAAAGAGGTCTCCTCCTTGTTCTTCTAAACTCCAGCGAGTAGCGGCCCAGTGCCGTCGAACGCTCATCATATGTTAACCCAACTACTAACCCAAATATGTTAACCAAAGTATTAACTAAATGCATGAAAAACGTTTTGTTTTGATTGCAAATCTGGAACGCGCTGAAATAGGTGATATTTAAAAGTCAAAATGATTAATTAATAGCTCGAGGCTTAAACAGAAATCTGACTTTATTCCATGTTGGGGGAAATGGGCTATGTTTTATTAGGTGCATTGGACAAGCGAAGAAATGTGATTTCAGGTGCATTGGACAAGCGAAGAAATGTGATTTCAAAGAAACATAATGCACTGATAATAAACTGAGCAGTGTGGAACAAAATTCCATTAATGTTTACGTGGTATTCATGTCCAGGAGTAATGGGCCTGTCCCACCTAGGCGATTTTTCTGGCAACTGGAACGGCGATTGTCAGAGTGGAACACACACGCACACACGCACACACACACGCACACAGACACACACACACACACACGCACACACACACACACACACACACACACACACACACGCACACACACACACACACACACACACGCACGCACGCACGCGCACACACACACACACGCTTCCTTCACCAGCCCGTTATGCAGACGGGGGGAGAGCGCTCTCTGAGTGAAATTCACACAATGCAAAGCCAATGTGATACAGACACACACCGCGATGAACAGGAAGGTTGGCGCTGTAATTAAGTCGGCTAAAGCACAGTGCACAGGGTGGAGAAGGAGTGGAGACAACTTTTAAGAAGCCAGAGATACACGGCTGTGAAGCTCGGCGGACATTTAACGTTACCGGTCGGTTATCCTTGGTTCTGAAAACTACTGCAGACGGGGGGGGGTTTTCCCAATTAAATTCACTGGTCAGCACCGGCTACAACCTACGAGAACCGCAGAGTCTCCTGCAGTCGCCTAAAGAGTCGCCTAAGTGGGACAGGCCCTTAAGATAATCCATTCAGTTAATATTATTTAACGGAATTTTCAGAATACATTCAAATCATCTTGTCTGGTTATATATATGTATGTGTGTGTGTGTATGATCTACAGTACATACTAGATATATATGCATACAAATGGCCAACATCCATAATTTCGATACTTTTTATTCAAACCTTGTGTCTCACATCAAGAGTCTATGGATGGGGATTGATGTTCAGCTAATGACATACAGTAGCAAAATAACGTGTGTGAATCTTCGCATTTGTATTCATGAAATGTGGTGAGATTCCAAAACTGCGCTCAAGATTGCCGGTCCTTCGGGGAAATGGAATGTCTAAGGAGGATTAGACATCATTAAAGATGAATTTCCGTGTCATATTTCTGTATCAAACATCTAATTTTTATAACAAAGTCACAATTTAGTTTCTCTTTAAATGTCGGCCTGACGATCCCTGGATCCCAGATGCAACGTTGAAAGCTGACTAAGATAGCATCTGCTTCTGTTAGAACCGAAGGAATGACCTCCATTAGATATCTTATCAGCCAATTTAAATCATGATCATGGAACAATAGATGAGAATTTTACGATCGCAAAGTTGTTATACTTAAATGCATTGGGAGGAAAAAGCATGAATTCAGAACAGGAATAGCCTGGGTATTCTTCAACCAGAGTGTTGAGAATAGAAGGTACACAAAAAAGCTGGAGAAACTCAGCGGGTGCAGCAGCATCTATTGAGCGAAGGAAATAGGCAACGTTTCGGGCCGAAACCCTTCTTCAGACTGATCGGGGGCGGGGACAAGAAAGGAAAAAGGAGGAGGAGCCCGAAGGCTGGGGGATGGGAGGAGACAGCAGGGGGACTGAGGAAGGGGAGGAGACAGCAAGGACTAACAAAATTGGGAGAATTCGATGTTCATGCCCCCAGGATGCAGACTCCCCAAACGGAATATGAGTTGCTGTTCCTCCAATTTCCAGTGCTGCTCACTGTGGCCATGGAGGAGACCCAGGACAGAGAGGTCGGAGACGGAGTGGGAGGGGGAGTTGAAGTGCTGAGCCACCGGGAGGTCAGCTTGGTTATTGCGGACCGAGCGGAGGTGTTCGGCGAAACGATCGCCCAACCTCCGCTTGGTCTCACCGATATAGATCTGCTGACATCTAGAGCAGCGGATGCAATAGATGAGGTTGGAAGAGATGCAGGTAAACCTCTGTCGCACCTGGAACGATTGCTTGGGATTGAGAATAGATGTTGGGCGGCAAAGTTGCAGTTGTCGAAGGCCGCATTTAGTATTGTGTATTGTAGGCTATAGCATTCTGAAGCCGCGGTCTCCGGTAGGAAAGTACCGATTCGGGCGCTCCAAGCCTCGGAGTGTGTTTGACCGGTCCAACATCAGAGTTTGGATCATCCCGCCGAGAGGGCCTGTGCATCTGGCCGTCCGTAGCGGCAACTACGGAGGGTTCATGGCCCCGACCACGGGTGAACAAAAGAGGATGACTGACTGAACTTTGTTGCCTTCCACCACAGTGAAGAACGCTGTGGCGGATGTTTGTGTTAAATCTTATTGCGTAAGTGTATCGCTGCTGGCAAATTCATTTCACTGCACCTTCGGGTGCATGTGACGAGTACATTTGACTTTGACTTTGACTTTGTGTTTAGTCTGGGAACTGTGTCATACGAAAGATGTTATCAAGATGGAAAGGGTCCAGAGAACTAAGCGTTCGGGGAGACTAAGCGTAGGTTGGGCGATCTTTTCGCCAAACACCTCCGCCCAGTCCGCAATAACCAACCTGACCTCCCGGTGGCTCAGCACTTCAACTCCCCCTCCCATTCCCAATCCGACCTCTCTGTCCTGGGTCTCCTCCATTGCCAGAGTGAGCAACAGCGGAAATTGGAGGAACGGCACCTCATATTCCGCCTGGGGACCTTGCGTCCGGATGGCATTAACATTGAATTCTCCCAATTTTGCTAGCCCTTGCTGTCTCCTCCCCTTCCTTAACCCTCGAGCTGTCTCCTCCCACCCTCCCAACCGCCCGCCCTTGGGCTCCTCCTCCTCCCCTTTTCCTTCCTTCTCCCCCCCCACCCCCCATCAGTCTGAAGAAGGGTTTCGGGCCCGAAACGTCGCCTATTTCCTTCGCTCCATAGATGCTGCTGCACCCGCTGAGTTTCTCCAGCAATTTTGGGTACCTTCGATCTACCAGCATCTGCAGTTCCTTCTTGAACACAAGGGTACAGAGAAGATTTACGAGGACATTGCCAGGACTCGAGGGTCTCAGCTACAGGGAGAGGTTGAGCAGGCTGGGACTATTCCTTGGAGCACAGGAGGCTGATCAGAGGTGATCTTATAGAAATGTATAAAAGCATGAGGAGTATGTATAGATAAGGTGAATGGATAGAGTTTTTTTTTTCGAGGCGCACG
Source organism: Leucoraja erinaceus (assembly GCF_028641065.1). Lineage (NCBI taxonomy): Eukaryota > Metazoa > Chordata > Chondrichthyes > Rajiformes > Rajidae > Leucoraja > Leucoraja erinaceus. The sequence continues at coordinate 28,385,873 of NC_073404.1, forward strand.
GTGGCACAGCGGTAGAGTTGCTACCTTACAGCATCAGACGTTCGGGTTCGATTGTGACTACAGGTACTGGCTGTACGGAGTGTGTACCTTCTCCCCGTGACGGCGTGAGTTTTACCCTGGGCGCTCCGGTTTCCTCCCACACTCCAACAACCTACAGATCTGTAGGTTAATCGGCGTCAGTAAAAATTAGTGTGTGTCCCTCGGATAATGTTAGACTCGGTGGGCTTTACCTCTCGACACCACCATCTATATCTCTTGTTTCCCTTCTCTCTAACCAATATGGAGAAGGGTGCCCTGAGAAGGGCTCCCTCTGAGTTGCCCATGGGTAGGATCATCACCCATTCGGCCCTTCTCCTCCAGAGATGCAATATGATCCTGTCCCAACTGAGTTACTCCGCTTTTCCATGTGATCCCTAATATAGCCAATGGGTGTGGATCAACTACCTTCTGTGCAGAGATAGGGATGATAGAAACATAGAAAAGCATAGAAACCATAGGTGCAGGCATAGAGGGGCCAAAGGGCCCTTCGAGCCTGCACCGCCTATCCTTATTAGATGATCAAGGCTGCAAAAACTGCCAACTTTATGGTCATTTAAGAGAAGTTCTTCTTCTTCTTGTTGCATGTGGCGTGCACAGCCTAAAGTTGCAGATCAAGTTGTAAAGTTGTAGATCGAAGGGCCGAATGGCCTACTGCTGCACCTAATTTCTATGTTTCTATGCTTCTATCAAGGGTAGACATCCAGGCCAGGTCAGCATCAGTTACTGGGTGGATGGCTTTGATGCCCCCAGGGAAAAGCCTCAGTTGGGCAGTCATTCACGATGTGTGTGGGAGGTCTGGTCTGGATGTCCGCAGTCTGCCAGTCTGGTGGGTGCGGATTCTGTTCAGGGTTAGTCATTGCTTGCGATGGAGGTCAAAACCCGGTGGTTTCACTGCGTGGGGTCTGTGATGACATCTCCGTTGTCAGTGTTGGCATCTTTCCAGGCTCTGCGCCGCTCAGCCTTGGAGTCAAAGTCTTCCAGGGATTTGACTGAAGACCAGAAGGTGTATGCGGGACTGCAGCCGCATGTTGGGCAGATTGTTCAAGTCAGCATGGATGGGAAGGTCATGGTTAGCCTTGATGGTGCACCAATCTTTCAACATCCTCTCCCTTCTGCATGAGCTGGGAGGGGCGATATGAGAGAGGGCAGGGAAACACTGGAAAGGTGTTGACTTAAGTGCCCTTGTGAATACCTATTGCAAATCTAAACTGGATATTGCTAAGCCGGAGAAGAGTCAGGCAGTGACAATAAAAAATGAGAAGATATTTTGCTTTGGGCAATCGGTGAACGTTAATTACTGGTTTAGTTATATTAGAGCAGGCAGAACATTAAAGAGGAAAGGGCATTAAAGAACAAAAGGACTATTTTGTATTCATTCAGGGCATGCCAGCGTTTATGGATCTTTTCTTTGCATCTGAATTCGGAAGAGATATACACATGGGAGCTTGCCAAGGCTCGTAAATCATGTCTCGTGGGCATCAATATAGAATGATACAAAAAAAGAAATACTGATAAGCAAGAAATTGATTATCTGGTGACATAGGATTTAAAATGGATGGAGTTTCTAGAACCTTTTTAGCAACAAAAACAGGATATCAGGAGAAAGCAAAAGAATAAAGTGGGATATTTGAAGAGCATTACTCGGTTTCGTTATAAATTTTAGATTGAGACCTCACGGTGTAACAAAGGATTAGAAGGACACAGCGGGCCAGGCAGCATCTGTGGAGGGGAATGGACAGATGATATTTCGGGTCACAGAGTGATACGGTGTGGAAACAGGCCCTTCGGTCCAACATTCCCGCACTGGCCAACAATGCCCCAGCTACACTAGTCCCACCTGCCTGCGTTTGGTCCATATCCCACCAAACCTGCCCTATCCATGTACCTGTCTAACTGTTAGGATAGTCCCAGCCTCAAATACCTCCTCTGGGAGCTTGTTCCATACACTCACCACCCTTTGTGTGAAAAAGTTACCCTTCAGATTCCTAATAAATCTCTTCCCCTTCACCTTAAACCTATGTCCTCTGGTCCTCGATTCCCCTACTCTGGGCAAGGAACTCTGTGCATCTACTCGATCTATTGCTCTCATGATTTAATACAGCTGCATAAGATTGCCTCTCATCCTCCTGTGCTCCAAGGAATAGAGTCCCACCCTACTCAACCCCTCCCCATAGCTCACACCCTCTAGTCCTGGCAACTTCCTGGTAAATCTTCTCTGAACCCTTTCAAGCTTGACAACATATTTCCTATGACATGGTGGAGAACATCTTTCCTATAAAGGTCGGGACACTTCTTCAGTCTCTGAAGAACGGTCCTGACGAGAAACATCGCCTGTCCATCCCCACCCCAGATGTTGAGTTACTCCAGCACTTTGTGTTTTGTAGCTTATATAGTCTATGTAGCCTGTTGTCTAACTATTATTGTTATTATTGCACTATTATTATTTGTTGTTTATGTGTACATATGTGTGTGTATGTACGCGCACACACACACACACACACACACACACACACACACACACACACACACACACACACACACACACACACACACACACACACACACACACACACACACACACACACACACATATATATATATATATAAAATTAAAAGTCTCATCTTGACCACTTCCTGTTTGCACTGTGCTTTGATTTTAGAAAAAAACGCTACCACATATGGCTGTGATTGTTTGGCCATCTTACTCAGAGTCCTCCTCCGCTGCGCAGGCCCCGAGGATTTTTCCCATCTCTCTCCTGTCAATCATCGCCATGAAGGCCACGCCCCTTCCGGTGGGAGGGGGAAGGGACTATAAAACCCAGAAGTGTAGGCTTGGCTCAGTCTGTCTGCAAGATGGTGAGGGAGAGGTCACTACTCTCTGTCTGAGCTGGGAAACTACAGAACACTGTGAGTCTGCAATGTACTTGAATAAATTATTTGTTAGCCCTTAATGAAAATGAAATGAGTTGTTTGGCCTGCCCTGTGCTTGAAACTGCAATGGCAATGGAAATGAAATGAAAATGCAATCAGCTGTTTTGCCTGAGCCTGCCATGTGCTTGAAACTGCAATGGCAATGGAAATGAAGTGAAAATGCAATTGGCTGTTTGGCTTGGCCTGCCCTGTGTTTGAAACTGCAATGGTAATGGAAGTGAAATGAAAATGCAATGAGCTATTCAGCCTGCCCTGTGCTTGAAACTGCAATGCAATTGGAAATGAAATGAAATGAGTTGTTTGGCCTGCCTGAAACCATTAATTTTGGCCCACAAGGCCCTTATTAGCCGAGAAACCAGTCCCTTTTGCCCAAAATGCCCGTATTACCCCAGGAGGAGCATTTTGGCCCAAAAGGCCCGTACCAGACCAGGAAACTCCAGAAAAAGTGCCTTTCACTGAGATTTCACTCAGATTTTTTTTTTAAAGAGCCCCTTCAGCCGATCAGGCCTGTACTAGCCCAGGAGTCCCTTCACCCCGTCAATAAGTATTCCCCCTGCAAGTATTAAACCTCACCCCAGTATTTTTCTCCCTCCCTTCATTTACTCCCTGTGAGATCCAGGGCCAGGATAGACTTTCCTCCTTCATTGCTGTGATCTGCAGAAAAAGATGAAAATGGCTAAAATTGATTCTCCACCCTCTCCCCTTTCTCTCTCACAGTCTCTCACCTGTTTTGGGAAGAATTTCTAGCAGTTGCTGAGCTGCCAGCCCACCAGGCCTGAGTGACTGAGCTGCCAGCCCACCAGCCCTGAGTGACTGAGCTGCCAGCCCACCAGCCCTGAGTGACTGAGCTGCCAGTCCAGCAGCCCTGAGTGACTGAGCTGCCAGTCCAGCAGCCCTGAGTGACTGAGCTGCCAGTCCAAGAATCCATTTGGCCCACAATGTCCAACCTAGCCCTCTGGAAACCGGTCCCTTCAGCCCACAACACCCATGCTAGCGCTCCAGAAACCCCCCCACTGGCCAGCAATATTGGAAATGGTGGAGAGGTGGAATATTGTATTGGGGGACCAGCCTTCCGTATGAGTATGGGACCCAACGGGTTGCACTTAGTCTAGTATATATATATATATGTTGCTAAAAGTCTGATCTTGACCACTTCCTGTTGTTCTGTATATTGATTTTAGGAAAAACACTGCCACTTACGGCTGTGATTTTTGGCCATCTTACTCAGAGTCCCCCTCCGCTGCGCAGGACAAGAGGATGTTTCACATTGATGAAAAATAAAATAGTTATTAGGGTTTAAAAAATGTTGAAATTCTCTCTCTTGAAGGTCACGCCTCTTCCGGAGGGATTATAAAACCCGGAAGTGTTGAGTGCCTCAGTCAGTCTCTGCAAGATGGGGGAGCGAGAGGGTGACGTCTCTCAGTCTGAGCTGTGAATAACACTGAACACATGTAAACTGTGAGTGGTTTTACTGACCTGTCAGTGCCCTTCATGTGGTTTGAAAATATAGTTTGAAAATGCTAAAGCTGTGTTGCCTTTGGGTTGGAAATGCTAAACCTGTGTTGCCTAGCTGTGTTGCCTAATTAAAGTTGCCTTGCCTAATTAAAGTTGCCGTGCCCAATTAAAGTTGCCTTGCTTAATTAAAGTTGCCTTGCTTAATTAAAGTTGCCTTGCCTAATTAAAGTTGTCTTGCCTTCTACATAATTAAAAGCCTAGTCTTGACCACTTCCTGTTTGCGCTTTATATTAATTTTAGGAAAAACGCTACCATGTACGGCTGTGATTTTTGGCCATCTTACTCAGGGTCCCCCCCGCTCATCAGGTGCTGAGGATATTCCCCATCGATGAAAAATAAAAGTTATTAGTGTTTTAAAGCATAGTGGTCAAGATGAGAGTTTTAGTAATAGTATAGATATGTGTGTTTATGTACATATATGTGTATATATATATATATACACACAGACACACATATATATACACACACACACACGTATACATACACACATATATATTATATATATTTATGTATATTTTATATGTATGTGTGTGTGTGTGTGTATATATATATAAATATATATGTGTAAATGTGAGTATGTGTGTACATATATACACACACTGATTTTTTTTCTCGTTTAATATATTGTTTACAGTGTACTATGTTTATATATTCTGTTGTGCCGCAGCAAATAATAATGTCATTGTTCTGTCTGAGACACATGATAATAAAACACTCTTAAAGGGCCTGTCCCATTTACACAATTTTTTTCGGCGACTGCTGGTACCCGTCATAGTCACAGCAGCTCCCCGAGAATTTTCAAAATGTTGAAAATCCAGCGGCGACCAGGAAAAGGTATGACTCTTTGGGCGACTACTCACGACCATACAGGCGTCACTCTGCGCCATGATTGAATGGTGGAGTGGAGATGGGCCGAATGGCTTAATTCTGCTCCTAGAACTTATGAACGTGAATTTATGAGACAAAGCCTTCAATCCCAACGGGAGGAGTCAACTAAATGAGCGACACAATTTTTAGGCATTTAGCTTAGTTTAGTTTAGAGATTTAGCGCGGAAACTGGCCCTGGCGCCACCGAGTCCGCACCGACCCAGCGTTCCCCGCAGACTAACACTATCCTACGCACACTAGGGGCATTTTTACATTCATACCAAGCCAATTAACCTACTTGGAGTGTGGGAGGAAAGTGAAGATCTCGGGGAGAACACACGCAAGTCACGGGGAGAACGTACATACTTTGTGCAGACAGCACCCGTAGTCAGGATCGAATCCAGGTCTCTGGCGCTGTGAGGCAGCAACTCTACCGCTGCACCACCGTGCCGCCCATTGAGTAGCCAGGGTGCAGGGCATAGAGCAAGATGATAATAGACAATAGACCATAGGTGCAGGAGTAGGCCATTCGGCCCTTCGAGCCAGCACCGCCATTCAATGTGATCATGGCTGATCATCCCCAATCAGTGCCCCGTTCCTGCCTCCCCATATCCCCTGACTCCGCTATCTTTAAGAGCCCTATCTAGCTCTCTGTTGAAAGTATCCAGAGAACCTGCCTCCACCGCCCTGTGAGGCAGAGAATTCCACAGACTCTCACTCTCTGTGAGAAAAAGTATTTCCTCGTCTCCATTCTAAATGGCTTACTCCTTATTCTTAAACTGTGGCCCCTGGTTCTGGACTCCCCCGACATTGAGAACATGTTTCCTGCCTCTAGCGTGTCCAAGTCCTTAACAATCTTATATGTTTCAATGAGATGCCCTCTCATCCTTCTAAACTCCAGAGTGTACAACCCCAGCCGCTCCATTCTCTCAGCATATGACAGTCCCGCCATCCCGGGAATTAACCTTGTAAACCTACGCTGCACCCCCTCAATAGCAAGAATGTCCTTCCTCAAATTAGGGGACCAAAACTGCACACAATACTCCAGGTGTGGTCTCACTAGGGATCTGTACAACTGCAGAAGGACCTCTTTGCTCCTATGTTTGATTCCTCTTGTTATAAAGGCTAACATAATCCTTACTCTTTGCAGGGATGATGCACCTTTTCCAGCTGAATGCAACCTTTCCTACAACACAATTACACTGTCAATATTGTGCTATCTTCATTCCACAGTCAAAAATCATTTTACAATAGACAATAGGTGCAGGAGTAGGCCATTCGGCCCTTCGAGGCAGCACCGCCATTCGAACCAGCCTCCACCGCCCTGTGAGGCAGAGAATTCCACAGACTCACAACTCTCTGTGTGAAAAAGTGTTTCCTCGTCTCCATTCTAAATGGCTTCCCCCTTATTCTTAAACTGTGGCCCCTGGTTCACAATATGAAGAAGAATTGTTGCAAACGTCTTGTGTGTGGGCAGCACCATCTCTAAATGCTGATGGCACTTATCGCCAGCATTTGGTCCAGGAAATCTAGTCAGTGTTTTGCGGGCCAAGTTCTCATTAAGTCATAAATATATTTTGTTGTTACAGCTCATTAACGCTGACAAATGTAAAAAATTAGCTACGCTTCAAGTACGATTCAAATCATTGCTCTTGATAATGAATAGCTTGCGTCGTAATGCCAAGTGTTATTGAGTGTAAGATACAAACAGGCAGATAACATGACAAAATGACTCGTATTATGCCTTGGGATCAGAGTGTAGAACAATGTTGTAACTCTTAAGGAGGTTAAGGGGCCTGTCCCACTTGTCAATGTTCATACCGCTGGGGTGTAAACTACCAACTGTATGAACATTGACTTCTCCAATTTCAGGTAGTCCCTGCTTTCTCCCTCCTTCCCCTCCCCTTCCCAGCTCTCCCACAGCCCACTGTCTCCGCCTCTTCCTTTCTTCTTCCCGCCCCCCGCTCCCCACCCCCACACATCAGTCTGAAGAAGGGTCTCGACCCGAAACGTCACCCGCCTCCAATTCCCTTCTCTCCATAGATGTGTGCCTCACAAGGTCCGCATTGCATATCAAATATCATAAATACATATAAAATCTTTGTAGTTATAAAAAACATCTCCAGCTTTGTGTCAATACCTTCGATTTTTCCGCAGCATCTGCAGTTCCCTTCTTTGCCAAGGATAGTCATGACGGTCTGCAATGAGGTAGATAATAGTTCAGCACTGCTCTCTGGTTGTGGTGGGATGGTTCAGTTGCCTGATAACAGCCGGGAAGAACCTGTTCCAAACGCTGAATTTGGAAGTGTGCGTTTTCACACTTCTATACCTTTTCCCGATGGGAGAGGGGAGGGGAGAAGGGGGAGTGGCCAGGGCACGACTGGTCCTTGATGATGCTGCTGGCCTTGCCGAGGCAGCGTGAGGCATAGATGGAGAATGGAAGGGAGGTTGCTTTGTGTGATGGTCTGAGCTGCGTCTGTGGAACATGGAAGGAATGGGTGATGTTTCGTGTCGAGACACTTCTTCAGGCTGAGAGTCAGGGGACAGGTAAACTAGGGATATGGAAAAACGAACAAAAGAATGAAAGGTATGAAAGGAACAAATCAAAGCCAGCAACGATGATCTAGGAAAGGTGGAGCCCACAAAGATCCATTGTTGGCTGTGGGGTAGGTGATAATGAGTGGATATGAACAGTGAAACTCAACAGGTTAACAATGAAACTAGTACGATGACTAGATTTAGCGAGGGATGGAGAGAGAGGGGATGCAAGGGTTACTTGAAATTAGAGAAATTAAAATTCATACCACTGGGTTACCAGCTGCCCAAGCGAAATATGAGGTGCTGTTCCTCCAATTTGCGCTGGGCCTCACTCAGTGTCACAGCTACCTTCGATTTTCCCAGCATTGGGGCCTCACTAAACAGTGTCACAGCTGGTCAAGCTGCTGCCTCACAGCGCCAGAGACCCGGGTTCGTGACCTTGGGTGCTGTCTGTGCAGAGTTTGCACGTTCTCCCTGTGATCTAGCAGATCAGATTCATTTATCAATGCATCATGTTCTGCACAGACATTGTGGGCTGAAGGGCCTGTTCCTGTGCTGTATTGAACATGCTCTATGTTCTATGAAATATGATCACTCAATAGTACCCAACATCCCAATAGTAGGAAAGGGAGTAATTTGTTTTTTAATTCTTCCTTTTCCCCCAGATCAATTGTTAAAACTAAATTTGCTGTGTAAAAAATAGTTTAGTTTCGTTTAGTTCAGAGATACAACAAGGAAATTGCCCACCGAGTCCGCGCTGACCAGCGATCCCTGCACACCAACACTATCCTGCACACACTAAGGACAATTTACACTTCTTGCCCGAAGCCTGTACGTCTTTGGAGTGTGGGAGGAAACCGGAGCACCCGGAGACAAAAAAAAAACGCATGTCACGGGGAGAAGGCACAAACTCCGTATAGACAGCGCCCGTAGTCAGGATGCAACCCGGGTCTCCGGCGCAGTGAGGCAGCAACTCTACCGCTGCGCCACCCTGCCGCTCCTAATGATGTCGTTCTTTCATTTCACTGCACATCTCGTATGTGTATGTGACAAATAAACTTGACTTGACTTGACTTTGTCAATCCTGTTCAAGAGCCCTTATAAATGCTTCCGTCCCATTTGTAAAGTGTCGAGATGTAAAATGACAACTGGACAGAGAGAAAGTACAATCTTGCTAAGGGTGCGATGATCATTTGTTTACCATCTGGAGTGCACTCGTTACATTTATTGCCTTGCCAGCAATTCGAAGATAGCAATATTCTCACAAGATGGGGTACATTTGCATACGGCGCTGAGCTCTATATTAAGTTAGTCCTGTTGATTTGTTACTGCTCAGCAGGTTTCTACACTTCGTGGTTACATCAAATTATATTTCTGGGAGTTTCTTTCAAACCCGTTGCCAACGTCCTTCGACAGCCCTCCAGCGTTAGTATCAGTGAGCTCGAACAGTGAGCAAAGATACAGAGAGAGCAGGAGTGGATACTGTGCAGGGAACTGCAGATGCTGGTCGACAAAACAAGACACTGATGATAGACAACAGGTGCAGGAGTAGGCCTGATCCATATTGCACCCAAGGAACCACTTTCGAATGAAGTTACCAGTTCTATCCAATCAATGGCCCACTTTTGTGGTGGAGAGAGTGGTGAATCTCTGGAACTCTCTGCCACAGAGGGTAGTTGAGGCCACACAGTTCATTGGCTATATTTAAGAGGGAGTTAGATGTGGCCCTTGTGGCTAAAGGGATCAGGGGGTATGGAGAGAAGGCAGGTACGGGATACTGAGTTGGATGATCAGCCAAAAACTCAGCGGGTGCAGCAACATCTATGGAGCGAAGGAAATAGGCAACGTTTCGTCCCGAAACCCTTCGGGTTTCGACCCGAAACGTTGCCTATTTCCTTTGGGTTTCGGCCCTATTTGAAGCCAGTTCCAGTATATTTAAGAGGGAGTTTGTGGCCCTTGTGGCTAAAAGGATCAGGGGGTATGGAGAGAAGGCAGGTACTGTTGATCAGCCATGATCATATTGAATGGCGGTGCAGGCTTGAAGGGCCGAATGGCCTACTCCTGCACCTAATTTCTATGTTTCTATGTTTCTATGTTTAAAATGGGCTAAACTCAGACTGTTAAATGGATAGGAAAGGCTTGGAGGCTCATGGGCTAAACATAGACAAATGGGACTGGCTTAGAAGGGGCATCTTGGATAGCACAGACGAGATGGGCCGAAGAGCCCGTTTCTGAGCGGTGTGACTCTTAAGGCAAGGGCTGCCTTTGCACTGACCACCAAAGACCCTATAGTGGAGCGAGATAGACCATTCTTGCTAAATGCAATGGGCTGACGTGTAGTACGCAACGGAGCGGAATGTGGGCCTTTTTTTCATCCATTTGCGTAACCCGACCCGACCCGACCCGTATCGCAGTGTAATCAGCCTTGCGGAGGAACAGTTTGTGTTAATAAATTATCATTCTGAAAATGAGGAGAAGATTTTTCCCAAATTACTTTTATTTTTACGAGGATGTTTCCGTAAACCGGCTTCCGTCTCCGCACTAGTATCTTTGCTCCGCTACGGGATCTTTGGTGCGGAGACGGAAGCCGGTTACGGAAATGGGGCCGAAAATTACCCGTGAATCTGCCCGTGACCGTACTACGTCTTTTTCGTCGAGGGATCTATCGTGCTCGCTGTAGGATCTTTGCTGACCACTGCCCACCGGCCTGCCTCTGGTGGACAGGACAAAGCGCTGAGTCGTAGGCACGAGGTATTAAGTCTTAAAACAAGTGATAGCTGAGTCAAAGAGAGGAATTGATTTATAAAGCTCTCTTGCGCGACCTGATCCATTTTGCAGCCAATAAACCACTTCCGAATGAACTTTACCACGGGTTCGATACTGTGCTACGGATCATTGACACACAGCATGTACTGGAAACAGCAACCTGTTAATGATTGCGTCATCTTTCAGGAATGCTGAGCTTGCGATAACCATTGGCCCAAGGGGCGGTCACGGTGGGGGCAGCGGTACAGTTGCTGCCTTACAGCGTTCGCAGCCCCCAGAGACCCGAGTTCGATCCCGGCCACGGGTGCTGTCTGTGCGGAGTTTGTACGTTTTCTCCCCGTGACTTGCGTGCGTTTTCTCCGAGACCTTCAGTTTCATCCCACACTCCAAAGACGTGCGGGTTTGTAGATTAATTGGCTTGTTGTACGTGTAAATTGTCCCTAGTGTGTGTCGGAGAGTGTTGGTGTGTGTGCGGGTGATCGCTGGTCGGCGCGGACTGGGTGGGCCGAAGGGCCTGTTTCCGCGCTGTATCTCTAAACCAAAACCAAAGTACTGGCAAAACTCTGTTTTGTCCTTAGAGATAAGCGAAGAGACAGGCCCTTTGGCCAACCGAGTCCGCGCCGACCAGCGATCCCCGCACACTAGCACTATCCCACACTCACTTGGAACAATTTACATTTACACCGAGCCAATTAGCCGACAAACCCGCACGTCTTTGGAGCGTGGGAGGAAACCGAAAATCTCGCGCAGGTCACGGGGAGAACGTACAAACTCCGTACAGACAAGCACCCGTAGTCGGGATCGAACCCGTGGTCTCTACCGCTGCGCCACCGTGCTGCCCTTTGCTGTTCTTGCATAGAATATTGCTGTGGAATGACTAATGTTCATTTGAAGGAACAGAGGGCTTAAATGATTCACTTGTAAGGAAACATTAGTGCCACGTTCCCTCAGTGTCACAGGCTCAGATATGATTGATTGAATTAATTGATTGAAAGATACAGCATGGAAACTGTTCCTTCACCTCACCCAGTCCACGCCGACTCATCAATCAGCCGTTCGCACTAAAGATAGGCACAAAAGCATTTGACGTTCCTGTACCCGCTGGAGTTCAGCAGGATGGGAGGGAGGACCTCATTGAAACATACATGGATAGAGTGGCTGTGGAGAGGATGTTTCCACTAGTGGAAGAGTCTAGGACCAGGGGCCACGGCCTCAGAATAAAAGGACATACCTTTAAGAAGGAGATGAGGAGGAGTTTCTTTAGCCAGAGGGTGGTGAATCTGTGGGATTCATTGCCACAGACAGTCCGAAGAAGGGCCTCGACCCGAAACGTCACCCATTCCTTCTCTGCAGAGATGCTGCCTGTCCCGCTGAGTTACTCCAACTTTTTGTGTCTATTTCCTAGTCAGTGGATATATTTAAGGCAGAGATTGATAGATTCTTGACCAGTGCGGGTGTCAGGGGTTATGTGGAGCAGGCAGGAGAATGGGGTTAGGAGGGAGAGATAGATCATCCATGATTGAATGGTGGAGTGGACATGATGGGCCGAATGGCCTAATTCTGCACATATAACCCATGAACACAAATTCCACAGATTCCCCACCATCTGACTGGAAATTCCTCCTCATCTCCATTCTGAAGGTATGTCCTTTAATTCTGAGGCTGTGCCCTCTGGTCCTAGACTCTCCCACTGGTGGAAACATCCTCTCCACATCCACTCTATGTCGCTTGTCTACAACTGTCAGATCAAAATGCAGTCAGTCACGAATGAAGGTCTCACGAGCGACCCTGAGCCATGGTGCCAGCGGAGGAGACCATTGGGCAGTTTGCAGCCTTCAACAGCTCCTGTTTCACCGGCAGCAGGGAAGGTGGCGTGGCAGAAGTGTCGCATTAATTTCCATTCATTTGCATCTCATAAGTGTCCAAGGAGAGTCGTCAACCTTCCTCTGAGTTGAAGGAATGCCAAGGGCAGCCAAAGCTGGACTCCTCAGTTCATCGGCCGTCACTCGAAACGAGTATGACTGTCCTCTCGTGGAGGACGCCTGCCTGTGCGTGACTTTGTTTAACGTGGGGAGACTGGTGCACAGACAGCCACCCCACACACGGTCCTTGACAGATCTGGGTCAGGATCCAGTGGCATGGAGTCCAAGACGACCAGAGACCCTTTTCTGCCGCAGCCTTCATCCGCCTTCCCAGCCGTTGTGACGCTCCACTAAGGTCAGCCATCGTCCTCCGCCTGTTCCACCGTTGAGGTCTTGGTTGGAATGCTCTTTGTCAGAGACCTTTGTCTTCAGTTCATAAGGTCATAAGTGATAGGAGCAGGATTAGGCCATTCAGCCCATCACATCATTCTGCCATTTAATCATGGCTCCCTCCTAACCCCATTCTCCTGCCTTCTCCCCATTACCCCTGACACCCGCACTGATCAAGAATCTATCTATCTATCTCTGCCTTGAAAATATCCATTGACTTGGCCTCCACAGTCTTCTGTGGCAATGAATTCCCCAGATTCACCACCCTCTGACTGAAATAATACCCCCTCATCTTCTTTCTTTTTTTTTTTTTTTTTTTTTTTTAATAATTTTATTTTATTAGAAGTAAGCACAGTCATATGGCACCAAAGTGCCTAATATATATTTTCATAATACATTTTATGTACAACTTCTTTTTTTTTTGTTACATTGAAAAAAGATGAGAATAAGAAAAAGAGGTTAGATAGTAAAGGATAGAAAAATGTGAAATATATAGTGTGTGAAGAAAGAGAACGAGTAAATGAAGAAAGTTGAGAGAGAAAATAGTGAAAAGAAAAGGAGATCATTATTTATAGTCTTGACCAACCCTCGTCCAGTCCTGAAACAGTTATTTTTTACAATTGTGTTGCACCATATGATTCCAAAAAAACGACGAATGGAGACCAACTCGTTATGAATTGGTCTGATTTATCCATTAGGAGGAATCGCATTTCCTCAAGATGAGCGGTGTCCAACATACTTGCAATCCACATTTTAAGCGCTCATCTTCTTTCTAAAGGGACGTCCTTTACTTCTGAGGCTGTGACCTCTGGTCCTAGACTCTCCCACCAGTGGAAACATCCTCCCACATCCACTCTATCGAGGCTGTTCACTGTTCTGTTCCATGGGTCAGGCAGACTTCTGCCAAGATTCATAGATTAAACATTGCCGCTGGCAAAATGTCTTGAATGCTTGAGGCGTGTGAATAATTGTGTTTCACCGTGGCTGGAGGAGTGATTATAAGATATACTATAGATAGACAATATGTGCAGGAGTAGGCCATTCGGCCCTTCGAGCCAGCACCGCCATTCAATGCGATCATGGCTGATCATCCACAATCAGTACCCCGTTCCTGCCTTCTCCCCATCTCCCTTGAGTCCGCTATCTTTAAGAGCCCTATCTAGCTTTCGCTTGAAAGTATCCAGGGAAACTGCCTCCACCGCCCTCTGAGGCAGAGAATTCCACAGACCCACAACTCTCTGTGTGAAAAAGTTTTTCCTCATCTCCGTTCTAAATGGCTTACTCCTTATTCTTAAACTGTGTGGCCCCTTGTTCTGGACTCCCCCAACATCAGGAACATGTTTCCTGCCTCTAGCGGGTCCAAACCCTTAATAATCCTATATGTTTCAATAAGATTCCCTCTCATCCTTCTAAACTCCAGAGTAGACAAGCCCAGCCGCCCCATTCTCTTGGTGTCACAGGCTCCAGGCCTGCCTGAACCATCATCCTCCTGCATTCCAAGGAATGAAGTCCTAGCTTACTTCGCCTCCTAAAATGGCCTCACCAACATCATGTACAACTGTAACATAACATCTCAACTTCTATACTCAATACTCTGACTAATGAAGGCCAATGTGCCAAAAGCCTTTTTGACCGCCTTATCCAGTCAAAGAGTCTTCTTCTTATCGAGTCCACAAACAGAATTAGAAGTTGTTCAGCCGGAGCTGAGCACACAATGGTGTCTGGCTGGTCGCATCTTGTGTGTGGTGGTGGAAAGACTGGTGAAAACAGGGCCGCGACGTGAAGGCTCTTTCCTTGACCCCTAGAAACAGAGTGACACAGTGTGGAAACAGGCCCTTCGGCCCAACTTGCCCACACCAGCCCATCCACACTAGACCCACCTCCAGCAGATTGGTCCATATCCCTCCAAACCTGTCCTATCCATTGTTTCTGACACGTTGCGATAGTCCCTGCCTCAACTACCTCCTCCGGCAGCTCGTTCCATACACCCACCACCCGTTGTATGAAAAAGTTACTCCTCAGGTACGTATTAAATCTTTTCCCCTTCACCTTAAACCTAAGTCCTCTGGTGCTCGATTCACCTACTCTGGTCAAGAGAATCAGTCCATCTACCCGAACAATTCGTCTCATGATTTTATCTCAGCTTAATGCAGATAAATAGGATTAACATAGATGGGCATCATATGTGACAATGGACAAGTTAGTCTAAAGGGCCCATCTTTGTGCTGTACAACTCCATAACTGTGATAACCCTCATGCAATGTTTTCAAAAGCATTGAATGAGGGGTAAAGTGACTGATGCAGAAACAGCTCAGCTAATGCCTCGCAAAGTCAGGAGAGAGATATTTTCTCAGAAACACTTGGAATACCTATTTTCATATCGGCATGAGATACAATCTCATGGCGGCACGGTGGCACAGCGGTAGAGTTGCTGCCTCACAGCACCAGAGACCCGGGTTCGATCCTGACTACGGGTGCTGTCTGTACGGAGTTTGTACGTTCCCCTCCGTGACCTGCGTGGGTTTCCTCCGGGTGCTCCAGTTTCCTCCCACACTCCAAAGACGTACAGGTTTGTAGGTTAATTGACTTGGATGATAAAGATGATAAATTTTCCCTAGTGTGTGTGTGTAGGATAGAGCTCGCGTACGGGGCGATCGCTGGGCGGCGCGGACTCAGAGGGCCGAAGGGCCTGTTGCCGCGCTCTATATCGCAGCTAAAACTAGACGAGCCGAACTTCAAAGACAAGATGTTCAACTGAAAGGCAGGTAATGCTAATTTGTGGGATTTGAGCCAATTTCGAAAAGGCCCCGTTCAATCTTCAAGTCAAGTCAAGTCAAGTTTATTTGTCACATACACATACGAGATGTGCAGTGAAATGAAAGTGGCAATGCTCGCGGACTTTTGTGCAAAAAGACAAACAACCAAACAAACTATAAACACAATCATAACACACATATACCTTTACATAATAAATAATGGAAGGAAAAACGTTCAGTAGAGTTAGTCCCTGGTGAGATAGGCATTTACAGTCCGAATGGCCTCTGGGAAGAAACTCCTTCTCAACCTCTCCGTTCTCACCGCATGGCAACGGAAGCGTTTGCCTGACCGTAGCAGCTGGAACAGTCCATTGCAGACAGACAGACAGGGTCCAAGATGGCGGCGCACACAGTTGCAGCGGCTCGATGTCCTCCCGGTCAGTGCTTCGTGTTTTTTGTGTATGTGTACGTGTTGTTTTGTGTTTTGGGTACTTACTGTCGGGCGAACAACGCCTACGGCCGGCAGGACCTTCTTAGGATCGGAGCCGGTCGCGAACGGGAGGTTTCCGCCGAGTTTGTCCGCTCATATGAGATCCCGGCGGACAGAGCAAGGAGCCCCGACTCTCCGTGGATCACCATCCCCGCGGGGAGGAGGCGAAGACGGCGCAGAGACAGAAGGCAAAAGCGAGGCTGCAGGGCCGGCGCGCTAGCGAGGCTACGGAGGCAGCCACTGAAACCACCGCTGCCCAGCCTGTTCCTAACGAACGCCAGATCCCTCGCTAACAAGATGGATGAACTGAGGCTACAGACTGCAGCTAACAACGTCGTGAAGGACAGCAGTATCCTGTTGATCACGGAGACCTGGCTTCATTCTTTCATTCCGGACTCTGCTATCGAGCTAGCAGGCTACACAGCACAGCGTCATGATAGGACAAGAGACTCTGGTAAGAGCAGAGGTGGAGGGCTCTGTGTGTACGTGAACAACACCTGGTGTACAAACACAGTGATTGTGGACAGTCACTGCTCCCCGAACCTGGAGTATGTGACTGTTAAATGCAGGCCCATTTACCTCAGAGAGGCCAAATCAAACTACAGGAGGAAGATAGAGGACCACCTGGACAGTAATAACAGCAGGCAGGTGTGGCAGGGGGTCCAGTATCTCACCAACTATAAGACCAACCTTGGAGCTGTTGAAGGTGACGCCTCGCTGGCAGAGGAGCTGAACCACTTCTTTGCTCGCTTTGAAGTGGAGCCACCCGAGACAGCCACATCACACCACATGGTCCACAGCAGCCTACCCCTCAAGATAGAGGAGCATGAGGTGAGGCGCACTCTGCGGGCCATAAATCCAAGGAAGGCTACTGGACCTGACGGCGTCTCTGGACGCGTGTTGAAGGACTGCGCAGACCAGCTGGCTGGAGTCTTTACAAGGATTTTTAATCAGTCTCTGGCCCAGTCCACTGTCCCACCCTGTCTGAAGTCCTCCACCATAGTCCCCTTGCCCAAAATAACCAACATCTCCAGCCTCAACGACTACCGGCCAGTCGCACTCACACCAGTGGTGATGAAGTGTTTTGAAAAACTGGTCCGGGGTCATATCACATCACTCCTGCCCCGAAGCTTTGACCCCCACCAGTTTGCGTACAGAGCAAATAGATCTACAGAGGACGCTGTAGCCACAGCTCTCCATGCTGCACTGTCTCACCTGGAGCAGCGGGGGAGCTATGTGCGGATGCTCTTTGTGGACTACAGCTCTGCTTTTAATACCATCCTTCCCCACAAACTGGTGGACAAACTGGTGGACTTGGGACTTCCACACTCCACCTGTACGTGGATAAATAGCTTCCTGTCGGGTCGCAGCCAGAGAGTCAGAGTGGGCCATCACACATCCACGGCCCTCAGCCTCAGTACCGGCTCTCCACAGGGCTGCGTACTGAGCCCCCTGCTCTACACCATCTACACATATGACTGCACCCCCGCCCACCACAGCAACACCATTGTCAAATTTGCGGATGACACTACAGTGGTGGGACTCATCTCCGGGGGGGACGAGTACGCCTACCGGGATGAGGTGGAGCAGCTGACAGTGTGGTGTGAAGAAAATAACCTGCTCCTCAACACCTTAAAGACAAAGGAAGTAATAATAGATTTCAGGAAGAACAAAACGGACATGGTACCATTGACTATCAGAGGGGACTGTGTAGAGAGGGTGGTGGATTTCCGCTTCCTGGGAATCCATATTGAGGAGGACCTGACGTGGAGCATGAACACCACTGCGCTGCTGAAAAAGGTCCAGCAGAGACTGCACTTCCTGAGGGTGCTCAGGAAGAATAACATCACTCAGAGACTGCTGCTGTCCTTTTATCGGTGCTCCATTGAGAGCATACTAACATACTGTGTATGCGTGTGGTACACCAGCTGCACAGCGGCTCAGAGGAAAGCGTTCCAGAGGGCCATTGACAACGCCCAGAGGATTGTCGGCTGCCCTCTCCTTACCTTGGAGGACTTACACAGTTCCCGCTGCACCAAAAAATCCCAGAATATCATAAAGGACATTTCCCACCCCGGACACTCCCTGTTTGAACTGTTGCCGTCAGGCAGACGGTACAAATCTACAAGGACAAGGACAAGTAGACTAAAAAACAGTTTTTACCCCACTGCTATAAAAGCACTAAATGTAGCCGCCAAGGAACGCAGGGGCGATACAGACTAAGGGACTGGTACACTGTGGAATCGACAGAAGGATGGAGGGTTGGGTGTTTATGCGTGCTTTGTCCGTGATATTTATTTAGTTGTTTATCTTTTAATATTTTACCTTGTATGTATCGTTAGCTTTTAGAAATGTTTGAATGCTGCACTGACTGGCTGACATTTTAAATTTCGTTGTACATGGTTCATGTTACAATGACAATAAAGAAACTAACTATTCTATTCTATTCTATTCTATTCTATTCTATTCAGGGGTGGAAGGGGTCTCCCATGATTTTGTTTGCTCTGGAGTTGCACCTCCTGTTGTATAGTTCCTGCAGGGGGGCGAGTGAAGTTCCCATAGTGCGTTCGGCCGAACGCACTACTCTCTGCAGAGCCTTCTTGTCCTTGGCAGAGCAATTCCAAAACCAGATGGTAATGTTCCCGGACAAGATGCTTTCCACCGCTGCTGCGTAGAAGCACTGGAGGATCCTCGGAGACACTCTGAATTTCCTCAATTGCCTGAGGTGGTAAAGGCGCTGCCTTGCCTTACTCACGAGTGCTGAGGCGTGTGATGCCCATGTCATATCCTCGGAGATGTGGACTCCCAGATATTTAAAACAGTTCACCCTATCCACAGGATCCCCATTATCCTCAATGGAGTGTACGTCCTCGGATGATGTGCCCTCCATAACTGTGCGAGAAGTTCAAGTACCCTGCCATTGAAATCACTGCAAATTGCCACGTAGGTAGTGCAGTCGATGGAATGACCCCACGATACTTCACACTGGAAGCTCTCGTGTTCAATAACAAATCATTAGGTGCCCACAAGCGTTTGTGTCAGTTAGGCTGGTTGCTGGCGTCATGTTGTATGTTTAAGTGGTTGCCTACAGCACGATTTCTCGCAGCAAGTTTACAAACAAGGTCCCTCGTCTTTCGCGACCTTCTGATGAAGGGTTACCTCAGGCGCAGTCATTCAATCAATCATTTATCAATCAATCAAAAGCCAGCCCTGTTTCCTCTGTGTGCAAATTGTAATCAACATCTCAGTCAGCTGATGAAGCCCGACTCAACCCAATCCCGGAGGCCGTTCTCTCCGCAACTCTCAAGTTCATGAGTTCATAAATTTGTGGAGCAGAATAAGGCCATTCGGCCCATAACTCTACTGCGCCATACAATGAATGAATGAATGAATGAATGAATGTTGATTGGCCAAGTATTCACATAAAAGAAATTTGCCTTGGTGCTCCACCCGCAAGTGACAACATGACACACAGTGACAGTATGACATATAAAATATTCAATCAATGTTGGCTGATCTATCTTTCCCTCTCAACCCCATTCTCCTGCCTTCACCCCATAACCCCTGACACCCGTACTAATCAAGAATCTGTCAACCTCTGCCTTAAAAATATCCATTGACTTGGCCTCCACAGCCTTCGGTGGCAATGAATTCCACAGATTCACCACCCTCTGACTAAAGAGATTCCTTTCCTTCTCCTTTCTAATGGAACATCCTTTTATTCTGAGGCTGTGCCCTCTGGTCCTAGACTGTCCCAGTAGTGCAGGTTTGTCAGTTAATTGGCTTCGGTAAAACATTGTAAATTGTCCCTAGTGTGTGTAGGTTAAAGCTAGCGTATGGGGTAATGGCGGGTCGGTGCGGATTCGGTTGACGGAAGGACCTGTTTCCGCGCTATAATCTCTAAACTAAACTAAACTAAACTAAACTAAATCCCTTCAGCTCAGGCAAGAAGCCACCTATTAAATGATTCTGGGCTCATCCTGGGGTGATAATTGGTTTGTAGACCTCTGTGTGCGCTGGAACATGATAAATCATCTGGAAATCTCAACGTGCCAAAAGATCTCTCTTTCAGCTGTTGATTCTGCAAGGTCAGCAGATGCCACATTGATGTAGGACTCTGGGCAGAGCAGATTCCTCACGGTTAGGAAGGAACTGCAGATGCTGGTTTAAACCGAACATAGAGTAAAGTGCCCGTCCCACTTAGGAGAGAGGGGAGAGGGAGAGAGATGTGGGGGAGGGGGGAGATGGGGTACCACCATGAGGTACCACCTCCGGTTTAAATTCCATTTGGAATATTTTGGAGGACCAAGAAACCAAGAGCCCCGCAAAGTCCCCAGCATGTGGCTTCCCGTCCATTAGTGAGATATGCACATCGTGCCAGAGGCAGGCAGATATTCATATTAATGAAGGAGCTGAATGACTCACGTTCATTAAAATCGCACAGCTGCTAAAAATAGTGCGACCATTATGCACTCCTGTTTCACACTGGAGATGTCAATATTTTCATCTATTCTGGTGAAATAAAGATAATGTGTAATCATCCTGTTATTCCTCGTTAACTGTTGTGGCTGCACCCCGCTAAAGGGTTGGAGTTTCACACGAGTTACGGTGGACAACTTCACTCTGAATTCTGTCCGTTAGTTGGGTTGGTTTAATTAATTTTATTGTAAGAATAAGGAGTAAGCCATTTAGAACGGAGATGGGGAAACACTTCTTCACACAGAGAGTTGCGAGTCTGTGGAATTCTCTGCCCCAGAGGGCGGTGGAGGCCGGCTCTCTGGATACTTTCAAGAGAGAGCTAGATAGGGCTGAGTTGACCCAGCATTTCGTATATCTGTTTTAGTTTTAGTTTAGAGATACAGCGCGGAAAAACAGGCCATTCGGCCCCCTGTGACCACGCACACTAACACTATCCTACACACACTAGGAACATTTTTACATTTACACCAAGCCAATTAACCTACAAACCGGCACGCTCTTAAAGATAGCGGAGTCAGGGGATATGGTGAGAAGGCTGGAACGGGGTACTGAATGGGGATGATCAGCCATGATCACAGTGAATGGCGGTGCTGGCTTGAAGGGCCGAATGGCCTCTACTCCTGCACCTATTGTCTATTGTCACGTGTACCGAGGTACAGCGAAAAGCTTTTTGTCCCGCGGTTAACGTTTAGTGCAAGGTAAAGCCAGCAAAGTCCGGTCAAGGATAGTCCGAGGAACATCAATGAGGTTGATAGCAGTTAGTAGATCTTCTCCTTATCGAGACACAAACAAGATTAGAAGTAGTTCAGCCAGAGCTGGACGCACTTCTTGGCATCTGCACACAATGGTCGCTCCTTGTGTCTCTAGGGCATGGTGGTGGGAACAGGGCCGCGACGTGAACTGGGGTCTTTCCTTCACCCCAGTTAGTCGATAGATCAGCACTGTCAATAGTCAATAGTCAATTTAATTGTCATTTGGACCCCTGGAGGTCCAAACGAAATTCCGTTTCTGCAGCCATACATTACACACAAATAGACCCCAGACACAACATAATTTACATTTTACATAAACATCCATCACATCGCTGTGATGGAAGGCCAAAAAAAACTTATCTCTCCACTGCACTCTCCTCCCCCCCCCCCCCCCCCCCCCCCCCCCCAGAGTCAATGTCAGTCAAAGTCAAAGCCCCCGGCTGGCGATGTCGATTGTCCCGCGGCCATTAAAGCCACGCCGGGTGGTGCGAGGTCGCACACCGGGTCTTGGTGTTAGAGTCCCCGGCGTGCGCTCGCAGAGTCCTGCGGCCATTCCAAGCCGCGCGGGGCGGTGATGTAGGCCCCGCTCCAGGAGCTCTTCGACCCCGCAACTCGGGCGGGAGAAGTCGCCGTTGCGAGAGCCCTGAAAAGCGGTCTCCCTCCAGGGACCAGCGGGCTCCCGGTGCCGCCATCCACAGACCCACAGTTGCAGCCTCCGCATCAGCAGCAGCAGCGGCAGCAGCAGCGCTCCTCCACCGCTCCACCCGCTCTGGACTCGGCCAGCTCCGCGATGGTGAGGTGAGTCGGCACCAGAGTCCACGGCTTCTTCTGTTGGAGGCCGCTCCTCATTGCAGCCCCAACGACAACTGAGACCCGACAAGAAACCCCCCACACACACACACCCCAACAAAAAATAACAAAAACTACATATAAACATAGACAAAAAATAATAAAAACGCGGACGGGCTGCAGAGGCCGCTGCTGACCAGAGTCGCACCGCCTACACTGCTCTCTGGTCGTGGTGGTTTGAAACTGCAGTCTGTGGACACTCATCAGTTGAGCTTCTAGATCCCACCCTGACCCATTTCTCTCCAGAGAATCAATCTTCAACCACTCACTCATAGTTAGCCACTCCGAAATACATCTTCCCAAAACCAGGAGCATTTTTTCCACGACTATATTCCACTGTTTAGTCCACAACTATATGGTGGCACGGTGGCGCCACCGTAGAGTTTGCGCCAGAGACCCGGGTTCGATCCTGACTGCGGGTGCTGTCTGTACGGAGTTTGTACGTTCTCCCCGTGACCTGCGTGTGTTCTCTCCGGGTGCTCTGGTTACCTCCCCCACTCCAAAGATGTACAAGGTTTGTAGGTTAATTGGCTTCGGTAAAATTGTAAATTATCCCTGGTGTGTAAGTTAGTGTTAGTGTGTGGGAATCGCTGGTTGGCATGGACTCGGTGGGCCGAATGGCCTGTTTCCGCGCTGTATCTCCAAACTAAACTAAACTACAAGATAGACAGAAATACTGGAGTAACCAGACAGCCTAATTACTCCGGCTTTTTGTGTCTATCTTCAGTTTAACCCAGCATCTGCAGTTCCTTCCTAAACTAAACAAGACTTGGGCTGAAATAGTTAAAAGCCAATTTCATTTTTCAAGCGGTGATCGAAATTAAAATTCCACCTTGGGCAACACTCCGTATTAAATGTGTAATCCTCTCATCGATCCATAAAGCCCTGCCTGCATGTAGCAATTAATAACTTTCAGTCGGAAACATTACAGCGTTTATTAACAGAAAGCCCTGCTCACCAATATTCGGACATATGCATGTGTCATTAAAATTGATAGCTTGCGCACTTTCCTGGTCCATTCATAGGATGTGAAGTGATTATTTACTTTCAATCATTTCAAATAACGCTTCACAGAGATGCAATTTAATATTTTCTGGACATTAGTTTATGAACCAGGCAGCTAGTTGATGCAATTAATTCAGAAAGCTCCTGACACTGTTGAAGGATTGTAAATTATTCGTTATTGTCGAGTGAAATAATGTTAATGCATTATTAAATTAATTAAAAATGTATTAATACCATGTTATCAAACAAAATTAAGTCACTGCCATCTTTATTGCTGTCAAAGTGGTGTCCTTACTACCTAATATAGATAAGCTCTCCAAAATAATATTAGAGCGTGTTACAAAGTTCAATATGGTGGTACGGTGGCGCAGCGGTAGAGTTGCTGCCTCACCGCGCCAGAGACCCGAGTTCGATCCTGACCACGGGTGCCGTCTGTACAAAGTTTGTACGTTCTCCCCGTGACCCACGTGGATTTTCTCCAAGATCTTTGGTTTCCACCCACGCTCCAAAGACGTGCAGGTTTGCAGGTTAATTGGCTTGGTGTAAATGTAAAATTGTCCCTATTGCGTTAATATGCGGGGATCGCTGGTTAGCACGGCCTCGGTGGGCCGAAGGGCCTGTTTCCACACAGTATCTCAACTATAACTCAACTAAACTGTTGATTCAATTGAAATCACGCAACAAAAAACACTTCTTTTGCAGTTTTGTTAAAATTGTTTAATTCGCTAAACCATTGGATAATTTAAATTTTGACCGCAAAAGGCAGCTTTAAATAAATTAGACCATTGTGCACATCTGTAGTCCATGTCTCCGCATATCGAACCCGTCTTTCTAACCGAGCTGATTATAATTATTGTCATCTTCTAAAGAGGACCATCTCCCTGATGAATGAAAATCTATTAAAGTTCGACTGGGTAGATTCAGGATAAATGGTCCCCATGTTGGGGGGAGTCCAGAACCAGGGGTCACAGTTTAAGAATAAGACGGTAGGCCGTTTAGGACTGAGATGAGCAAAAAACGTTTTCACCCAGAGAGTTGTGAATCTGTGGATTTTTCTGCCACAGAAAGCAGTAGTGGAGGCCAATTCTCCGGATGTGTTCAAGAGAGAGTTAGATTTGCTCTTAGGGCTAACAGAATCAAGGGATAGAGGGAGAAAGCAGGAACAGGGTACTGATTTTAGATGATCAGCCACGATCATATTGAATATAAACATAGAAACATAGAAATTAGGTGCAGGAGTAGGCCATTCAGCCCTTCGAGCCTGCACCGCCATTCAATATGATCATGGCTGATCATCCAACTCAGTATCCCGTACCTGCCTTCTCTCCATACCCTCTGATCCCCTTAGCCACAAGGGCCACATCTAACTCCCTCTTAAATATAGCCAATGAA